>NW_006264301.1:123154-131082 GCF_000469605.1 Apis dorsata | reverse complement strand
TTTTTTTTTTTTTTTTTTTTTTTTTTTTTTTTTTGGGAAAAATCCGTTGTTACTAGCTTTGAAAAGATAAAGATATAAAAAGGATCAAAGTAATGGAATTAGAGCGGGGAACATGTGGACAAAGTGAAGGATTTCCGTAAAGTAAGTGGCCGTTTTATGAGATTATTTTTGTTTACGGTATAAAGAAATCTCCTTCCACTCGGTTATCAGAAATTATTAACTTTATGTGAAAATAATTTTATCATGTTGCCACAATGTTTTGCGGTGTTATAAATTCTTTGTGCCGGGATTTTGGATTTGGATTTACGCGCAAAGAAAATGTTTCTGATTCGTGGTAGTCGTGGAAAAATAAACTAATTTTAATTTTAATTCTATATAAAAATAATGTTATTTTATTTCTTGTAATTATTAAAATTTTATAAAAATAATTTATATAATAATGCAAAAATATCTTAAATAAATTATTTAATATCCAAGTGTTAAAACAAATCTCTATTTAATTTTCTCTGTATCTAGATTCTACTTTTTTATTTCAATCTAATAATTATCATACTCCTCAATTATAACACTCGCAAATTCGTTAAAAGATAGAAAATAAAAAACCAAAATAAAAAAAACGAATCACTCTATGAAAACGATCATTCTGTTCAACAATAATTCAAATTCACTTCGAAATCGATTAATCGCATTGGAATGGTATGTATTCTGTCCGATATCGCGACGAAGATGGAAAATCACGGAAGCAGCCAAGGTATGTCGTATCCGGTGATAAAACCGTTCCGGTGCAGAGCTGAGAAACGAGACTCCTGTTGCTTTTGAATGCCACTTGGCGACCACCTTTTCATATTCGTTTCCAAATGCAAAATTCACTTTTATTTTTCATTCTCGTGAAATTTCATTGTCAAAAAAAGAATATTTTTGCTGATCCTTGCGAGCACATGATGTTACTGAATATAATATCTTGCATTTAAAATGCAATAGAGATGACCAACTATAACGCGAACATTGAAAATTTAGTTTCCATGCGGGTATTTCTATATATTTTTGTAATTATCGAGATTAATGATTGTGTTAATTTGGATATTAAGGGAAAAATTGATTTTTGTAATTATTATTACAATTTACTTAACATCATTCTTTTTTTTTATTCTCTGTGAACATATTTGAAATTTATCTTCGTTATCTGTAAAGAAAGTTATTGAATTTGGATATTTATTGAATTTATTTCTACCTTTACTAAAAGACTATTGATGCTCTTTGACAAGCAATAGAAAAACCATTTTCTTCAAAAAATATTAATTTATCTACCATGATAAATTTAATTTTCTAAATTATTATTAGAAATGAATAATATAATTTATTATTGAAGATAATAATTTTCACAATCTCAAATTCAAACTTAAACATACAATACTTCATTTAACTTCTTTATCAATAAAAGATATGAGTTATAATATTGTTACTTATTGCTTGATGAATGATCAGGAATAATCAGCAAACAGCAATGATTTACATAATCTTGCATCTAATTTAAGATAAAAGATGATTTGAGATTGCAAGGCCACGAAGCGCGAAAGACTTCAAATTGTGTCGCTTTGCCGGATAAAGTACGATAAAGCCACCCCTGTGAAGCTTTGACGCACAAAGCTCCCTCTGTTCCCGTCCCGTGTAATACACTCGAACAGAAGGGGTTGGAACAGAGAGAGATGGAAAGCTTTTTCGAAGTATTGGCCAACGTTCGTGTATGCATTGGGGAAGACCTTGGCGAGGAGCGACCGCATCTTTACTCGTCCAATTAGCGACTCCATTAAGTGATTATTTGGACCGATACTGGGACGTTTCTGCCTATTATTCGGGAAAGAGCTCCGAAAGGAAGCTGATTATCTGTTTCTAATGAAGTTGGGGAATAAAAGTCTATACAATGGGAATTGAATATTGAAAAGGTTACGAGAGATTATGGGATAATATGTTTTGTATTGAATAAATAATATAATTTTTAGCTTGGATGGTAGATGGGGGTTAATTTTGATTTATTTATCCTTTGAATGCTTTTGTTTCAAAGGATAAAATGTTTAAAGGGTGAAGTTTAATAGATACTCTACTTTCTTTGATTAAATTTTTATATATTTTTTTTTTTTTATAAATTGTTTGAAAAAGTATCTCCTTTTCAAGTTTCATTGTAGTCAATAATATAATTGACTATTCGGATAAAATAAATGTTATACATTTAAAAACTGAAAGGAAACAATTTGTGAAACAGCTTTTAAATTTTTCAAACACTCGTTTTAATATCATTATGCGGATACGGTGAAAAAAGTTTCAGAGGAGGAACAATTTTTATAGAAAACTGGAAAATTCGTTTCACGCCAAATGTAGTACAATGGGATCTGTCTTTTCCTATTCTTTTTGAAAACTGTTTGATGTTGCTTAATTACAAAAATTATTCATCTCAACGTAACCGAAATTTCATTACATTCACATTCGCGAGATAATATAAAATAAATGTACAAATGAATAATATTTCAATCAATTGATTGGATGATCGAAAGGAAAAATTAGAATTTTTTTTTTATTTGGAAATTTCAATTTTGAAAGTAAAAGGAGAAACTTGCCAATTTCATTTCTTTATTATTTTCAGTCAAAATTGAACTGTCGATATTGATTGAAACAGAAAGAAAAATTGCCACTTGTTACCATCGTTACCTAGCTGTCTATGAACACAAATTACTTGTTGCATAAGTCATATGTTTGTTAACAATTTTTTGATGCAGCTTCTATAACGTTATAAGCTTCCTAACAAAGTAAACAAATATTGAAAAACAAAAAATAAATATTCGTTATTGCTTTTGATATTGGGTATAATTCACATATAATAAAATTATAGAGAAAGAAAAAAGAAAAAAATGATAATGGATAATGAATATTTTATGAAAGGAAGTTTATCTTTAATATGTCTATGTAAAAAAATATAATAAAATATCAAAATTGCAAAAATATGTTTTTGAATTTAAAATAATAATAAATTATACTCTGTGTATAAGTAAAAATAAAAGAATAATATAAATAATTATTAATTATTCACACGTTACAAAGATTGAACTATCTACCAAAAATTCAAAGAAAAAAAAAAAAACGAAAAATTGAATAAAAACCTTATTTTTTACCAAAAAAGTCTATAAATAACCAAGTATCACCAAGTATATCAATTAGCTTGTGTATCGTCACATAATTAATCAAACTAGATTAATAATCCATAATCTCGAATAATCTAAAAATCTTCGATAATTTTCCATCCTTTAACCCTCTCCTTTCTCTCAAAAAAAAAAAAGAAAAAAAAAACCTCACCCCTTCGGTGTGCACAAACGACCGAGTATCATCGAAATAGCAAACGACCGTGCCCGTTGGCTTTATGACTTTACACCGGCGTCGCAACGCCCTGCAAAGGTCCGATAAAACAGGCTGGAGTTCAACCCCCGATGTCACCCACTTCAAACCGGATTTTCCCTCTGAATTTCAACTGGGAGCCAACGAATGAACGATGACAGTCCGCAAACCGTGGTGTCACGCGTGCGTGGTGATACGCGTTATTTTTTTTCCCATCCTTCCCTCCGCGATTACGTTCCTTCAATTCGCGTTTCAACGAATTTGTTGAGCCAGTCAAGTGGCCGACGAAAACAGTCCGCGTTATATCACGCGATGATAACGAATGTACGGATATAAGTCAGCGACCGCTTTGCGGTCTCGTCTAATTAGCTCGTAGCCGCTAATGAATGTTCGATGCACAAATATCGAGAATCCCGCGCATGGAGGAAAATAATTTGCAGTCGGTTAATTAGCATTCACGATTGTTCTCCGACCGGGGTCGTACAATAAGACACCCACCGTCGATACGATGATAATTATTTCGTGCATTCGTTATACGGGTTAATTAATAGAAACGGGGATATAAGGGGACAATTCGTCGATGGGTCGATTATTCTTCTACCCGATTATTTTTAATATGTTCGATTTTTTAATTTGACGCACAATTGACATTGATGAAATGATTTGTGGACAATTCAAATTGATCGAAAGTAATTATATTAATAGGAAGAGTGAATTTAGTTGATTTATTCGATATTTCGATCTTGATTTATTCTTGATATTGTTTGTCATATTCAATTTATATAATGTATTTGGAAAATTCTAGTCTCTAATATATTAATCTAATTGGAAATAAGTATATAAAATTTTCTGATGAAATTTTATTTTCAAAAAGAAATTAATTAAATTTGAAATAGATCAACTTAAATTCTTGAAGCATATAGAGACTACTTTTACATCTTTTATATATCTGATATATATAAGAGATACATAAAAGAAACAGAAGGAAAAAGTTATAAAAATTATCTTTGATAACATATCTCAAGATTAAAATCTATAAGATATGCCATTCTCTATATAATTACCAATATTTGTTCATTACTTATTTTTTTCTACATACATTTGTATGTAAAATAATTAATAATCATACAATAATTTCATTTCTTCAATAGCTTAATCACAAAGTATCGGAACAACGTTTAATTCGAATCATTCGCGAACAGGCAATATTTCTTTCCTTCGAATAAAATGTTCCAGATTAATTCGTAGAATCGTATCGGTAGGAAAAAGGAATCGGCCAATAATTCTTCTGCTATTCGAAATGCCTTCTCGCAAGATTCAGACTGTTTAGATGGTCATCTTTTGATTGCGTGGATTTATACAAGTGTTCAAATCAGATAACGATGACTCCAATTCGCCTTGGAACCATCCTCCTACCTTCGACTGCCTTACCCCTCTTTGTCCCTCCCTTTGGAAAAACCCCGTCCAATTTTCCAGATATTCTCTCCCTCCGTTTTATCCCTCTATCTTTGCTCTACGTTTATCTCTTCCCATGGAAGAGACCTTATCTCGATTTTCTTGCTCTTCTTCTCACGCGCCCTCATACAACGCACCTCTTCAACCCTTGGATAAAAGAGTGGAAAAATTCTAGTTGTTAGAGTGGTAATTATGATTGGAATTAATCCTTGATTTGATGTTTGATTGGACTTTAGGAGTAGAGAGAGTTACTTTAATTTAAGAAGAGAGAAATTTACAGAGTAATTGCGAAGAAAGTTTTGTGGAGATAATAAGTGAAATAAAAAAGATGCAGGGTAAATTATTGTTGAATAATTTTGAACAAGGAGTTAATTATTTGTGATATGATATCAAGATTGAAATATAGAGTTTTCAATTAACAATTAGATAATTATTTTGAATATTATTATATTATATTATTGAATATTATAAGTAAATATTATTAATCGAATTCTTAACATGTTAATTCATAAAGTTGATACAATTAGAAGTTGCAGAGAGATGTACTAAAGGGGTGATATTTTTCACGCGCAAATAAACAACGAAAAACAAGGTTTTCTATAGAAAATTGCCCCTGAAAGAAGTGGAACATTTTTTGATAAAACAAAGAAACCATTTTAAAAGACTTTTTTTCTTTAAATTTAAACAAAAAGAACAAAAAAATATTTTCCTACGAAATTTCCATAAGGAAAAGAAATATTTCTTTGAACAAAGAAAAACACAATTTCCTAACATAAAGTAATAACATTAAAAAATATAAACAATTTCTTACACACAGAATACAAAAAGAGAAAATTATTACTCAGTACAAAAAATTATTTATTGCTTCCTAATTTGATAATTAAAAATTTTAATAACATATTACTTTTATTCCCTTTTTCTTAATAACATTGCATTTACATACACAACTTTTAAACGTTATTTTATTTTTTAATGCGTTAACACACGAGGAAAATTAAAGGGATGAATTAGTTATATGGAAGAAGGGTCATTTATCCTACCTCCAGCATTATCTGCGTCGAGATTCGGGGAACGAAACTTGGAATAAGGGTATCGACGGGGCGGAAGAGCCGGTTTCGAGCGGAATTAACCGGTAAGATAAACTTCCGGCCCGTAAATTTCCGTGGCGATGTTGCCGATCGAATTAGAAAACCGTCTTGGGCGTTTCTACAGCCAAGCTTTGCCCTTTCGAAACAGTGAACAAAACGCCTATTAAATTTCACTCTTGTCGTCGAGTATAAATTCAAGAATAGTCGTTTACCACTTGGTCGCATCTCTCTTGGAAAAAAAAAAAAGAAATAAATGGAAAACAGAAGGGATTACGGATTGCATAATGTATGGCTGACCCTTCTTCTGTTTGTGGAGTCTGAGGCCACGATTTTGTCACACGATCGATTGGGATTTTGGACGATATTTAGCTGCATGTAAATAGATAGCTGAATAATTTACATTTTTTATTTTTATTTCATGATAAAATTTAGATATTAGTTTTAATATCGTATTGATGATTGTATTACGTATACGTAGGATGGATTTTGTATCGATTTTTTGATTTGATGGATAAAATATTTATTACGTAAGATTATTACGTTGCTTTACAATTTCATTATCGTTTTATTGTCTTTTCTATTTTTATATAGTATTTGTATGCCATTAACAATTTTGTAACGTATAATAGAGATATTAAATAATTTCTAGTAGCTTCTGTTATTCATGGACAAACTAGAGGAAATGTGGATATCTTGTTGCTAATGCATAGTGTATCAAAATAATACGGTTAGGTAAATATTAATGCTTATAAATTAGATAAGCGACAGATACCTAGATAATAATTATTTTATATTAGATAATGTGATATAATACTTGATATTATTACCATGATATTAATGCAATAATAAATAGCCAATATATTAAATATAAATGATATAAAATAAAAACTATTGAATTCTATTTACAATCTCTTGTATGTGATAACGAAAACAAAATAAATAATGAAAAAAAATTGGGTGAAAAATGAATAGATCATTATATTTATATATGATTTAAAATAAAATTCTAAATCCAAAATTATCATAACACAAATATTTAAAGTATTGAATCTAAAATAAAATTATAAATTTCACGAATTAAATTCCAACTGTATATATACATATATGTATATAAAGATCCATGACTTTCAACAATTGTAACAACTTTAACAATCCATCCAATTTTATTAAAAATGGACAATGAAGAACTCTCGCTTTCTATCACTTAATTATTAATATAATTAATTTGATAGAAAATATTCGATACACTCTCTTTTTCATTAATATCGATAACACTTTTATCTCTTCACTTTTATCCCTTTTCCCTTTCTTCTTCTCACTCATAAATTCGCAACAAAAATAAAACCTCATAAAACTTTCCCTCCAATGAGAATCAGACATCGAGAAGAAGTAGCCTTGAAATTTAACTTAACTTCAATTCAATCCTACTTTTATTTATTTTTTTTTTTTTTCTCTCGATCAAGAGCGCGGGAAATGGGAAGAAAATGGGCGGATACGGGTAAAAGAAAGGAGAAAAAGGAAGGAGACGACACGGTTTATCGGTTCCTCGGAATTTTTCCACGACTGCGTCCCTCCCTGCACGATAAATCGACGACACGGTCGTCGCTTTGGCCGCAAATCCAGCTTTTTGGAAAATTAAACCTCTCTAAATCTCGTCGACCCCAGTGCGCTCGCGCTCTCCCTCGATGAAAGGACGCCGTAATGTTCCATCCTCCCTCCACCTTACCCCTATCCTACGGTATATCGGCTATTTATTTGCCACTGGCAGCCACGGCATTGCCACGGCTCTGTATACGTGGCCCGGCTACGTGTATGCATGTATATTTATTGGAATTGAGTGGAGAATCCGCTAAGAACGGGATATATATTGCCGGCGAAGAAACGTTTGGATAAGGGTGGAAGAGGTGTTAAGAGATAAGAATTACCGCGGTTGGTTCCGGTATTCCGAAGAATTATGGTGCAACAGCGAAATACACGGGCTTAATTAAGAAATTGTTTGGA
>NW_006264301.1:114681-122928 GCF_000469605.1 Apis dorsata | reverse complement strand
TTTTTTTTTTTTTTTTTTTTTGAAGGGTGTGGGTGATCGTGAGAGAATTCATCATGATAAATGGAGAATACTTAGAAAAATTATATTGAATTAATTTTAATAATTATTGATAAATTTTGGAAATAAATTAATAATTTATTTCCAAAAAGTTATTATAATATAATTATTTTTATGTTGCTTATAATCAGTAAGAAATTTTTTTAACTCGAATAAAAGTTTCTATATTTAGAAATTAAGGAATTACACAAAATGAATATGTTATTGAATATATTCTTTTATATCACTGGAATATTTATATGTATACGTATTTTTTCCATTAGAAATTATCATAAATATTGCGATTATTTTCATTTTATTTCAGAGGTACGGAATAATAATAAGAAATTTAATTGAAAATTTTATATTACGTCGAAATACTCACGAATATTATTTCGAGAATGCATGATGGCGATAAAATATCGTGTAAAGAATTATAAATGATATCCAGAGTAATAGTGAGTGGTACCTCTGGGAGGTGCGAGTAATAACCGACTCGCATAACTTTAATACAGAAATGTACTTTTACATCTTGAGAGATGAAAATTTAAACGGTTAAAATAATTCCATCCCTCCTTTTCCTTTTTCCCCAAGAGATATGAACTTCGTTATTCGTAAAGTTTTGTCGATTATCCTCGGATACCTGTCGAAAAAAGCTCTTTATTATAATAATTTCAATGATATAATATTCATGAAAATTAAAAAATAATCGTCATATTCGTCACAAAATTATTATTATCGTTATATTACATTTCTCTTAAATTTTATGCATGAAGATTTATCATGGAAAAATATAATATGGATGAAAATTTTCAATTTTATGAAATAAAAGTAAATGTATTTAATATTTTCGTATATTTTCTATGTATTATTATTATATTTCTATATTTATCATCAATTTTATTATCTTTCTTATCTATTTTTTAAATTAATAAAAATTGTTTCATTTCTTTATTTCTATATCACGTTTGAAAAGATTATAAATTCACACGATAGAGATATTAATTGACAACTTATTGCAGGAATATTTGTTTCTTTGATATCAGTATTCGCAACTATCTATCTTCGACATGCACGAAATTTTAACTCGATTGTAACTACACGCACAGCCAATTGCGCAATTTCATTCGACATTTTTCTGCAATCAAAAACTACGTTTCCGAAAATTGAACCATAAAAATTTAATTTCTTCCATTGTTCCGTAAAATATCGATCCAAACTTTCCGCAAAGTTCGAATGTTAGACCGAACCAAATCTCAATTTGTTACCCAATGGCGGAGTTGCGGAGTTAACTTTG
The DNA here is from genome assembly GCF_000469605.1 of Apis dorsata. Classification (NCBI taxonomy): domain Eukaryota; kingdom Metazoa; phylum Arthropoda; class Insecta; order Hymenoptera; family Apidae; genus Apis; species Apis dorsata. The sequence continues at coordinate 121,595 of NW_006264301.1, read as the reverse complement.
ATGATCTAGATTAGCTTGATCAACTTGAGAAAATGGAAACGAAAAGTAGAAAAGGGAAATTATTAAACGAACAAATTTAATCGATGATATTTTTCAAATATAGAAAAGATATACCTATTTATTTATATTATGTATATTTTAAATAATTTTTGCTAGTTTTTTTTATTTTGTAACGGAGTTATTTAATTGAAAGAAATTTTTCTTAAATAATTTGCATTGTCTGTTTCGTTAATGATCTCGAATCTGCCATGTTGTAAAATTACTAACACGCTTTCGCTTGCAACATCAAAAGTTTTACGCATTGTTGGACGCATTGTTTCCCTTAGCTGAACTCATCGAACATCGTTCACTTCGATGTGAAATATCAAAATGTTTTAAGATGCATTATGGTACTTCAATGTATTGGATCAAAATTGAAATTCTGAAAATAGAAATTATTCTATAATTTATTTATAGATATGTATATTATTATAACTATGATTTAGAACAGGAAAAATTGCACTATGATATAATGTTAATCGAATAATTTTCAAATATATATATAATCATTGTGTTCCGGTTATAATAAATATTTCTACAAGTACAATATTCTGCATGTTTAATTAAATGTAATCAATTGGATATTGCAATAAAAGCTATTATTGCGTTATAGTAATATTTACGCTTGTATTTGCATAACAAGTTATTCATATATATTATTAATATCTTTGACGACCCCCCAAATCGCGATTGCACCATCAATCCTCAAGTTTAGCTTGTGATATTAATGGATTCAAACTAAACATTTTGATGCATATCACGATCTGTTTCTTGATTCGATTAATTTTTCCATTTTCCATTTTCAAAAGCAAAAAACATACTATACTTTTATAGTTTTACATAACTTAATTGCTAATCGTACGATTCTAACGACTTCAAATTCGAGGAGAATATTTTTTTCGACAATGCAATCTTTCGTTTTATTAATACATCGCGTAGCAATTTTTCCAGACTGATATCGAATTGGCAAACAAATTCGACAAAATGCTTGTGCCTCGTTCCAAATGTCAAAACAACAATCAATTCGAGCCGAATGAAACACGCGGTTTTTTATTTACGAACATCGCTGCTCTTGTATGAAAGTCGACAACAATGGCAACTGTTTACAACGATCTCTGTTCTCTTCACATTCTCTCTCCTCCATTTTCCACTTTTACTCATTTCTATCTCTTTTTTCTTTTTTGGAGGGGGAGAGCAATATCGTTTCAAAACAACTTGTTCCATCATTTAACGATGAAATCGAAAATCGGTTATCGATCTCTTATAATGACGATATTTCAATTGTAATATTTTCAAAGAAAGAATTATTAATTAAACGAAAGAAAAAAAAAGATAAAAAAGGAATTTTGAAAAATTTGATTATTGGAAAATTGAGATTATTAGAAATTATAATAATTGATGGAAAAGTTTATTTATTTATTTATTGTAAGTAGCTTTCGATGATTTAGATTTTTATTATATTTTGAAATATTAGCAAAAATGCTTTTAATTTTGATTTCATTAACTCTTGAAAGCTATCATAAACAGATTTCCACTCTATTGGAATTTAGTTCCTTTGACACGCGATAGCTTTTAAAGATTAAAAATTAATATTTTTACCAGGTGATGTTTTCATTAAGATCATTTCATATTTAGAACATCATACGTTTATTAATATTCATAAATTAATAAATTGAAATCCATAATATCGTATTACAAATAACAAAATTTTATGTGTCTTTTATTTTTTTGTATCTCTATTTTTTTCTCAACCTTTCCTAAAATTTAATATTTTCTAAATTGTAAGAAATTAAATAATGTACATCAATTTTTTAACACAATCTAATTCTATAAGAAAAGCATAATATGAAATGCAATCATATTAAAAATTTGACTAAAAGTATCATGCAACTAAAATTCATAATCAAATATTCAATTTTTTTATCAGAAATATATTTTAAGACTTTTGAATATTTGAAACAAAATATATTACATTTTATATATTTTCCCTCTCAAACATTTTGTCTCCATGGTCCACTTGAAATATGAAAAATCCGTTCCACCGATCCATAGTCGCAAACTTCACGAGTTTAACCCCGAACAGACAAATGGAATCGTTACTTCTTGGAAATTTTATACTGCAGCGCATATACGGTGTATGAAAAGTGACCAGTTATTTTGCCGCGTTATTTTACTCCCTAGATTGCTAGTTATAAAAAGCATGTGTACCTATACGATTACGTTAGCAGGAGTGTACAAATTTTCTTGTTAACCTAGAACTTAAGATTTTTGACCACAATATGTCAGCTAATTCGTTTTTCTTAGATAAAAATTTTTATGTAAGCAGAAATTTGATTTTTATAATATATTGTTAATAATATGTTTTCTGTCAATATTTATATTTTATAAAGTTACGATAGATTGTTATAAAATTATAAATAAACTCTTTTATATTTGATGAGAAAAGAGAAGAACACTAACAATTAACGACAAATAAATTTGACGATTTCTTTCTGAACGACAGGAAAAATTTTAATATTCAAAAAGTGATAACGAAATAATTGAACACGACAATCTACTTGAATTATTTAAAAATCTTTTAACAAGAAAAGAAATTTTATTGCTCATAAATAATAAATTCATATCAATAATAAATTAAATAAAGTTGAAGAAAAAGAAACTTGAAGAAAACACGAAATCAGAATAACGCAACTCTCTCAAGGGAATTAAATAGAAATTTAAAAAAATGAAACCATTACTTCCTACTGACATTTTGGGCGATATTTGTTGTAGATACGATCCTGAATTGCAGGAAGTCGCCATGAAAGACGGCGGAAAGCCGCCTTTGCGCGCACGTTCCTTTAATAACTTGCCGCGTCGCAGAATCGCATTTCGTTTATGTGTTCGAACATTTATTGCCCAATAAACCACGGACCGGATATCGCGGGGCTTGGTGGCCCTTTCACGAAATGGAAAATCGAGTTACAAGGGGATGGGGAAAAAAAAGTTAAAGGAAATCGTTGGTAAATAGGAAACGAAAGACGGTCAATGAAATAATAATCCACAGATGCTGGACCGTGTATGATCTTACGCTTGTCTGGTAACGTTAATGAAATTGTTCTTTCCTGCACGAATACTGGCGGAACGAGATATTTCGCGTTTTAAAAGCTCAAATTTTTAATTGTGAATATATATATATTTTTTTTTAATCATCTTTTGATATCCTCTATGATTAAATATGATTTAATTGTTTCGAATTGCTATACTTTTTTTAATATCAGCAAAATACCAAGAATAAAATGAATTCTAAAAAATTATCCAAAAAATTAAATTGTTTAAAAGAATGATAGAGGAAACATTGCTTCGATGTTTTCTCTAAAAACAATTCATCGATATCGTAAACTCAACGATCTCGATGATCAATAAATAAAAGAAATATAATGAATCGAACAGACTATAATAACGAAAATACGAAACGAGACACGGGGTACGATGAAACGAGCTTTCAGCCGCTTTAATAAATTAATTTCATCGACCTGCTATAATTGTCGCCGGTTGTTTTTCCCCGGTAAACACGTGACCGTCGATTACACTTCTCCCCGTCGAATCGTGGGGGGTGGGACGTGCAAACAGCGTCGCGACGAAAACAAGGGCGAAGCAAAAACGAGGAAATCGAAAAAGGAAGAGTGGAGAGGTGGAAGGGAGAGATGGAATTTGTTTATGCTAATCGAAGACCACGGCGATCGCATTTTAATCAGTCGTCGATTGCGGACACGAGCAATTGGGGGTGGCACGGATTTTCCACGACCTCGGTGGCTTTGCATTTTCGACCGAGCCAGCTTGATTGCTCGCGGATACACGACGAGAGATCGATACCCTCCGACTACTATAAATAAAGGTAAATATAAATATCTAGTGTGCATACCAACTATCCTCGAAAGGGGTGGAACGATTGTCTTACAACAGTTCGAGTTTCGAATGCTGGTTTCGTGTGCTTAATTTTGTGACCGGGAGAGGAGGGAGAAAGGAAAGAGAAATATAATACTGATCGATTTAATTTTTTCCTCGATCGATCGATTAATTAAGAATCGTATTATGTATAATAAAAATTAAACTATTGTTATTATTAAAATATATAAATAGGATTAATGTAATCTTAGAATATCGTGGAAGGATTGATGTTTCAAAACAAATATGAAACAAAACGAAAATTTATTTATTTATTCACAAAAATTACCACTGAAACTTATTTATTAAGTTATATATGAAATGGACTATTTTTATTTTTGAATTTCATTTAATCAAAAATTATGGATAAAATTTTTGAAAAATCATATCAGCATATCAAAGAATTGGGAAATAAAAGAAATTGAAATTTTGATGTAACTAACTTGAAATTGAGTGCAATAAAGTCGTGTTTCAAATAATGAAATTTCCTCATTTTAATGTACAGGTAATTGACGATGGAACGCTATTTCGATAATGTACGCTAATATCATTTGAACGCGAAAAATGAAATTAGAATAAATGACACTGGTTTGATCAAATATCGGTGCGTAAATTACATCTCGCGATCAAACATCAATTATAGGATAATCACACTGATTACAGCGATATAGTAATGGTACATCAAAATGTCAAGAAATTACCTATCTATTAATTAATAACCAAATGAAATTCGTATACTTAATTATCATAGTCAATAAAATATCTTGTTATTATATATTTTGCTTTCTCATCTTATACAACTTTTTTACAAAATATTTAATTTTCATATATTTCTATATCCAAAATTCTTAACATCGTTTGATTTTATAATAATAATTATTTAATTTGATAAAATTTGAAATCAATATTTTTGCGTTCGTTTTTTTAAACTAAAAATTATGGAATTAAAATGTATCCATTTCAATTCACAGCATTGTAAAAAATTATTCCATTGAATAATCTAAATTAACAATATTGATATAAAACCGAAATATAAAAGTTATGGAAATTTATAGTTTATAAATTTTTACGACAAAACAATACATTGAAAGCTAATAAATTTTTATTTCCAATTCAATAAAATTTCGATATTGTAATTTATAAATAAAATTCTATTATTAAATATTTTATCCGAATTTAAATTCTGACAAATGCTATTTTATTTTCCTTTTCTCTTTAATCTTCAATTAAAAATCCAAATATCCTAGTGCTAAAATCTATATAAATATAAATTATTGAAAAATTAATAAAATATTTCTCCAATATCAAATTCAATTTTGAAATGGAATCGCTTTAAAACATTTAAGACTTCAAAACTCGATCGAAACTCTTGAAAAAGTTTTGAAAAGACACTCTACCAACAATTTAATCGAAATATAATTTTTTATTTTCATTTTTTTTTTCTTTTAATTAACTTTTCGAATCGCAACTCGATAACAAATTCCAGAATCAGAAAAATGAACGACTTCATTCCTCTTCCGGTTCCTTCTTCTTCCAACGATCGAGAATATGTGTTAAATTCGTAAATACCCGACTAATTACTTTCGCATCGTTTCCGGTTTACCGCGTCCACCTAAGATTTCCCGGTAAACTTGCCGGAACCGGAAGGAGGAAAGTTTTCTATTTACAGTGCTCGAAACTCAAATGTCAGCGTGGCCAATGAAATTTATCTTCGAGCTTCCTGCGTTCATTGGTCGAATCACCACTTTTAACCAATCTTTTTTCCTATCTTTTCCTATGGAGGAACTTCAATTGTTTTACAGCCGCTATCCTAGCTTAATTAAAATTTTTCAATAGAGAGATTTTATCGGATGCGTTAATTATTTTGAGCTTTTTTTTTTTTAAGTCTTATGAGAATAATGATTTTGAAACGAAAGAAGAAGAAAAGAGATTGTGTGATTAATTATTGATTCATAAATTTAATGTAGCGTGGTCGTGTCATAAAATTTCCCAACAAACAAAGAAAGACGAAATAATTAAATAAATTTAATATAAGTATTGTCAATATGCACATTTTAAACTTGCATTTTTTATTGTAGTTTTATATTTATTTTATAAATTTATCGAAAATGAATATATTCACTATTTGAATACTCCTTCGATTTTTGAATGTGCCATATTGAATGAGTTAAACATATGAATTTTTTATTTTATTGTAATTATTTAGTGTAATTATTTATTAATAATTTATTATGTTAATGCTTAATAAAAAAAGTACTTAATATGAAAAACATGAAATGAATATAACGTAAATTAATTGAAGATAAGATCGATTCATTTTTGCTTTCTAGGCTTATTTCGATACGTTTTAACATAATGAATATATTTCCATCAATCATAAAAACAATTTTCAAACTTCAACTTCTTCCCTTAATCAAGAATATCTCGTTTAAACCGCTCAAAAACCATCTGCAATCCATCTTCGTGAAGCGTAAAAATAAAAAAGTATACCGCAGTAATAATCAGTGATTAATTAAGACCAATGGAAAAGTAAAAAAAAAACTTCTGCCATAATATTATCAATTATATAAAATTCTTCCAATATATTCAATGCTTTTATACAATAATAATTATATTACTATAATATTTAGGGACAAAATTTTATCAAAAAAAAAAAAAAAAAAATTCCATTACTTCAAAACATATAATTAAAAAGATACTTATTACGTACATACAAATCTGATTAATTACTCGTTACACGATTTGTTAATTGATTTTCGCCACACAAATTCAACACCCGTTAAATATCGAATCCAAAATACGAAAAACAAAATTCAATGTATGGTATACATATTTGTAAAACAATTATTGTTGATCTCGACCAATCGTGATTTCGACTATCGCCTTTTCGAATGTGCACACGTTCGTTGCTTCAATGTTACAAACGAGTTTATGCTTTTAGTCCTTTC
>NW_006264301.1:110526-114457 GCF_000469605.1 Apis dorsata | reverse complement strand
AAAAAAAAAAAAAAAAAAGAATCGAAGGGACAGATGCACGGAGAGGGGAAATTCATTTTATCTTCCTTTAATTCATAGTTACGAAAACATGTGTAAAAATATTATTCTGATTTTATAAATGTTTAAAAAAACTTGTGTAAATTGAAGCAATTTCCGATGTTGCGTTTCAAAAAAAATTTTGATGTTTATGTATTTTTTATTTTTTTATATTTATGTACATAGAAATGGATTAATTATTAAATATATTTTAAGAAAAAAAATTATTGGGAATAATTTTTTAATAAATTATTCAATTACTTTACTCAAAACTACATTTTTTCGATTGAAAAATGATTAAAAATATCACTTTTAATCAATTTTAGCTTTATTTGATCGGTATTTCGGTCAGATATAATTCCAATAATTTTAACATCAAATTCAAATATGATAACCTACATATTATTCATAATATAATTTATAATTTCAATATTAAAATCATTTAATATTACAAGATTAAAAACTAAATAATTTTATTTCTCAATTCTACGTTGAAAAATTAATTCGAAAATACATTGTCCTCAAACATTTTTAAATTTATATTCCCCATAAATTCTATACTTCCCATATTTTGAAACATCTAAACAATTCTGTTTCCAAATATCGCAATAAAAAATTAATTCAAAATTAAGAAAGGAGATCAATCCTATATCATGTATTTAAACATTCTCAAATTTATATTATACTATTCACCATACCTCTCAATTCACCAAATGATCTCAAATTTATATTTACTGCAATACTTTTCAATGTATTATTCAACGCTAAAAATTACTCAAATTTAATATCTATGAACAATTCTATCTTCCAATTGCACGACGACAAATTATTGCTCAAAACTATGAAAAGAGTTCGACACTACAGCTGATCAACTCGCGTAAGCATCACGATCGAATTGAATAATTGCTTGGCTGACGCGTTCTAATCGAAAACACTCGTCCTATCTTTAAATAAAGGGAAAAGAGCGGTGTTTCCGGCGGAAGTGCTCGAGACTCGCGACCGATTCGCCTAAGAGGGCGCCGTGATCGAGGAACGATCCCCGAGGCTGATGGAATTTATTCGGAATCGATAATCAATTTACCGTTCTGAACACGAGATCCACCCTTTTGCTCGAAGAATGAAACACAAGTGGAGGGAGGGAGAAGGGTGAAGGTCGAGATGGAATCGGGATACACGTGAATTTATTTTATCCCGCTCTTAAACACTCTGAGTTAATTAAGTGGCTCGTGATACTGCAAGTATTGATTGCGGTAAAAATGAAGCGGAGATGCAATGCGTCGGTTACGTAACAGGGGAGAGGTGTGAAATTTTCACGAGATCGAAATCTTGAAGATATGATGGATGATGGAATTGGGATGGTAATTAAGTTGAAGCTATTCCTCTGTGACGATAATATGGCTCGTAAGTGAAATTTAATTGCACGTTTACGGTTATCGAAATTTGCATGAACACTTTGAAGATTTTAGATTGAGGTAGAGATCGGTATTGGACGGTTGGTTACGAGACGATTAATTGATGATTATTTAAACTTTGTGTAATTATTGATTTTAATACGTTCATTATAATATTAATTATATTAAATTCGATATTATTCGAATTTATTTTTTAAATAAATGGAACGAAGATATTAAGATTTGCTTGATTAATTTTCTCATTTTATTTATAGGTATTATATGATTGCAAAGGAATAATAATTTATTTAATGATACGTTTAATTTTTAAATAAAGAATTTTTAAGTGAATGCTCGTAAATCATAATATATAAATTAAACTGTCGAGATAAATAAATATTCTTTTTATAGAAATACATACAGATAATCAAACATAAAAACAAAGAAGAAGAATATTCGAAATAAAGAAAAGCAAAAAGAAACCACAATCGCAGTTATGATATATAGTACGTTGGAAAGAAATATGGTGGAATAGTATCGACAACGATGTATTACAACAAAAATACATAAACGCAATAAGAACAGAGAGAAATAGAGAAAACTATAAAAATGGAAGAAAATAAAGAACACTGGAAACAAATGATTATAAAAAAAAAAGAAACAACAAAAATTAAGATGATGGAACAAATTAAAAACTAGAAAAACATGAAACCAGAAAATTCACGTAATAACGAAGACAGATGATAAGACAAGGCGATGATAGAGTTACAAAAAATACAGGACATTTTGGAATTAAGATGAAATTGGAACTAAGAAAATACTAGATGACGTGAAGGAAAAAAGAAAACTTACGTTGAAATAATTAAATTACTGAAAGAAATATAGAAGAGAATAAGCAAAAAAGATAGCAAGTTATGGTAAGAAAATAATCCGTCTGCATTAATATTTAAATGAGTTCATCGAAGAGTAAGATAGAATTTTTTTTTTACAACTGCCATTTTTCTTTTTCTATCAACTAAGATTTATTCAGATTAAGATTGTATTCTATATTATACTTTCTATAATCCTTTTAACAAAAATTTGATAAAAATTACTGTAGAATAAAAGTAAAATTAAATTTTGATGTTAATTTTGGAACCCAGTTTAAATAAATTTTCTTTTCGTATCAAAGAAAAAAAAAATTCTAACAATTTACGGATTGGGAGGAAATATTAATAAAATTACAAATTCACTCTCTGACTATTTATTAGGATAACGTTGGATGTTAAATGATTTCATAGTTTTCGTTGAGCGGTTTCATATGGTGTGACACGTTTCAAGCAATATTAAATTTTCTACGTTTAGTATACGGATAATTTGCATTGCAGTATCTAAATTTGAATTAATTTTGCTCGACGATCTAGAAAGCTAGGTCGTTTGTTCAAAATCGGCTTACTGAGTTGGGAATTATATAAAATATCTATTTCTAATGCGTTCCATGCGTAATATGAATCACGTCCACATTTGATATGACAGTCATTATTATCACGTTTCTATTAATATTAATTAACATATCTATCCAAAATATAGAGAAATAAATATGAATTTATCCAATTTATTAATTAATAAACGTCAAATTTATTTTGTTAAATATTCTAAATAATATAAATTAATTATTCTTTTTCTTCTTTTTTTATCAAACAAATGTATAAACTTCATATTAAATAATTGAATTTCCAAAATCTTATATCTTCTTGTTATTCGATTTTTTTTTCTTTCGATAAAATTGTTTCATAATATTCTTTAGTTTTTAGTTTCATATCGTTTGAAAAAAAAAAAGAATGTTCTGATTTCTCAGCAAGAGTTTATGCAAGAGATAACAAACTGAGAAACAAAAACGATAGTAAAATCAAGTTAAATCGAACGATACGATAGTCGAACATAAAACGAGGGACATGATCGCCATGCTTTCATTGCAAATCGAGTCTCGAGACAATCAAGATCAAGGTGGAATGCTCCATGAAATTCGAGGAATCTAAAAGAAGGAGAAAGAGAATCTAGAGATTTCCAAGAATTACACTTCCGTTCAAAAGTCTTGAAGATATCAGTTCATAATATTTCATTGAAAATTAAAAAAAAGTAAATAATTATAATAAATAATTAATCATAGTATATTAATTATTATACAGTATTATACATTATTATAATATTAAGTGAAGAATGAACAGGACTATAGTATATCATTGTGGAAACTATTGACATATGATTAGAAATTAATAAACAGATTTATATGATTTCGAAAAAATGATATCTAATCAAAGTTTGATTATACTAGTGCAAGTTAATTTTCATTTATTTTTATTTATTTAATTATTTCTCTACTGCTTATGCATTGTAACAAAATAATTAGAAAGAATCTAATTTAATCTCAATACTTCATACACTTTTATCTTTTCTAAATTGTGATAACTATCCTTATTGAATTTCTCTACCCTTAAGAATTCCAAAAGTGTATCATATCTTTC
>NW_006264301.1:106067-110147 GCF_000469605.1 Apis dorsata | reverse complement strand
ATAAAGTATTAGCAGAAAAAATTTCATGCAAGTAAAATTGAAAATTATAGTAATTTATACTAAATATTGAAATTTTATTAGAAATTCTTATTGCAAGATTTTTGAACAAGAGTGTACGTAAATTGGCATATTCCGATACGGCCCTGGCACATTGATGTCGAGGCGTGCAGATTACTGTGCTGCATGAAATTAACCGTTGAAGAGCAACTATCTCATAGAAACTTTTCTACAAATAGAAATACCTGCGTTTCACGATGCTTCTTGGAAATGATCATTGTAATTTTCTATCCCCTTCGATTTTTCCTTTTCTTTCATCGCCGAATTCCTGTTTATCCGGCTTTTTTTTTAGAATTCGTGCTAAACTACTTTTCTTGTTTGCTCATGTCGAACAATTTGCATACATTTTATATGAATACATGGATTCGTGTGAATTTAATTTTTAAGTTTTTTTTTTTTTTTAAGAACGTGTTAAATTGATAGGAGAAAGAGATTGAGCACGTTCTTTGCTAACCAAATTTTAATTTTCTATATTATATCATGAAATAATTTTCATTTAAAATTTGTGTGTACATTACATAATATATGCATTTTATATTTATAAATTATTATAAAAATTTAATTTTTCTACATGTGAATTAATATCACGTATATCGTAGAACTATGTATCTATTTAGGTCAAATCACGATATTAAATATATCAAGATAAAATATATTATATTAAAATTATTTTGATGATTCTCACTTTTCCTATACTATTTACAGAACTTCTCAAGTGATAAAATAAATATACCTGATTACACGATATTCTTAATTAAAAATATATAAATATTTCACTATATATTTTTAATTATACTATATACTATTATTAACACTATATGTTTATATTTTTATATCTAAATAATCAAGAGCATTTTAAAGAAATATTTCAATTAAGATTCGAAGAGAGAGATATCAAATACAAAGTTAATTGAAACCAAAATCAATACTGTAATGTATTTGATATTGGAGTGGAATAAAAAACAAGTTGAAATCTAGTGATTTTTGACATGTGAAAAATATTACAATAAAAAAACTTTTTACCATTTATTTCGATCTTTTATAACACTATGTGACACTCTATTTTATTGTATCATTCAATTGTCACCAAATGAATTTCACGTCAACTATTAATTCCAATTTTTTTTTTTTTTTTTTTTCTATAAAAACAAAAAACTGTGCTCAATGGAATTTGTTCCCTATTGTTCAAAGATAAAATCCAGTTATACAAAGCTATATATAATTGCTTTCTCACATTTCGTTTTTTATTCAATTTCCACCGCAATTAATAGAAACTTTCGTTATATAGAATATTTTAAAAATATATATTATATAATAATATATTTATAGCAAAAATAGTAAAAATGGACTTCAATTTTGCAATATTTCCTATAAATCACATAAAACTCTAATAAATTAATAATAATATTAATAATAATAAAAATAAATTATATAAATAAAATAAATTAATAATAAAAATAATTTTTTAAATATTAATATTCGTACGTAATTTAAATGAATGAAAAAAATAATTATAAAAATCGAAGTCATTAGAATTTAATTCATTGCCGATTTTATTTAACGAGAATTATTAACAAACGCTGTTTCAACCGAAATCGCGAAATATTTTCATGGCGATACAACAGAAACGAATTAAAACGTTGCTTGGAGCATTTTCAAACTGCGCGCGTCAAGTGCGAAACAATTACAATCCGGTTAATTTTATTTCCTGAAATTTTAACAAGTAACAACTGAAAAATATCCTGCAACGATATTGAAAAGCTGTGTTAAAATTTCATATTAAACTGCCATTTTATTCGACTACATAGTATTCTAAGAACATTTTCTATAATTATTCTTCCATGAATGTTCTTTCTATTTAATGATAAATGGCATTTCTCCTCTAAGATTGTCAAAATTAAAAAAAACAGTTGTGTGGATAATGATGTTGTATAAAAGTCACGTTGAAGCTTCAAGATTGAATCTTGAAGATTGAATCTTCAAACATTGTATAAAGTTTAAATCTTAAACGAATAATTTAATCTCAAAAAGTGAACTATAAGTCTCAAGTTTTCATAAACTTAAGCTTTATACGTTAAGGTTGAGCTTTTAAGATTGAATCTTGAAACTTCGAAGATTCGAATTTTATATATATTGATAGAGAATAATAAAATTGATAGAGAATATATAACTTAAAATAGATTTGTTGAAAGTGATATTAGAAAAATGAAAAATATCATAATATCAAGCCATCTTTGCCAAGTTGATGGCGCACTCTACAAACAATTTAATTACTAACGTGCTTTATAAAATTTTATAGTTCTTTGTTATCGTAAAATATGAAATTTGATTTTTCTATTTTACTGTTTCCACTTCGCAGAACTAGATATTATTTTTAAATCCATCAGAAAATAAAACAAAAAGAGCGAAAGAAAAGTATGATGAAATAAAAAAAAAAAAAGAAAGGGAATTTTTAAATTCATAATCTTTGTTGTATGAAATGAACAGTAGCCATTGTAATGTATCTAATTTTTATTACAAAAATGTACAATTTACTCTATTAATTCACACAAAGAACGTGAATTCTCTTTCATTAAAAGGAATTTGTTCTGCCGGATATAGAAGTATGAAGGAAGCGAATACTGTTTTAAAAGAATGCCTTTAAATGGCTAATTTTATATAACGAAGCAATCTCTGTATCTCAATGCCTGTTCCACGGCTATAACAACGTTCATTAAAGACAGAATTAGCAGATACGAAGAATAATCAAGAGAAAGAACATACCGTAATATTCGTAAGCCAAAAATTTAAAATAATAATATCTAGAATCTCTATTAATCAAATGTCTATTTTAATATTCATAATATTCATCTTGTAAAATTATTTACATGATTTATGTGCCATAATATCTGAATACTTTAATAAAATATATGTATATTATATTTAATACAAATTTTTAAATATTTCAATTTTCATTAGATTAAATCTTCTCTTTTAGAATTAAAGAATTATTTCATCTTTGAATTCATACAAAATTACTTGACTTACAACACAAATTGTCACTTCTATATAAAAATATCATAAAATATATTCGAATTAAACCCAAATAAATCAAAAACCTATAAACTATTCATCCAATCCATCTATCCTCGAATTTTAAATACAAATACCTAAAATACGAAGAATCTCTGACTTACTAACTATTATAAAAATTAAATTATTCATACATCTTTCTCTCCTGGAATTATCTTTCCAGCTAAAAACCCATTTAATGCCTTTATAAGAATAAATTATAATTTCTATAAATAAATACACAAAATCTGGACCAGTAAATAATGCAGAAAGAAATATAAAATATATATCACAGAATACAAAGATACTGCCTTTCGAAATTCTAACTAACATGGCACAAAGAAACAGAATCATGTATAAACAAAAGGTGGAACTAAAGGCGTCTCTGACCCCATTAATTTCGTGTGGAAGAAGCTCGTTTTCGATTTTCCTAAAGAAGAACACCGATACTGTGCGCCTCTCTCGAGGAAAAAGGAAGAAAAGAAGACGAGAAAATAATGTTTGGTCTGCTTTTATCCCACCGTACGTCCTCCTTGATGCTGATGGCGCATTTCGCATTCTGGCTTATGCCTCGCTACACCATGCACATCCACTTCATTCTCGTTATACCGATACATCCTGTTGTTCATTGCTGGTTGTATATCCTTACGATATTAAAGAATAATACGAATAGTACATGTTGGCGTTTACGAATTAAATCTCATCGGCTATCCTCAGGATTCTTGGAAAATGTAGAATTTTTCTTTTGGAGATCACTTGACATTGGATTTCGGATTATTAAGCTAGCATTAGGGAAATGAGAAACCTCTGAACGAAAATAGAAAGTTTGTGTTTCTTTTCTTTTTTTTTTCTCCTTTTTGAATGTGAATTTTGGAGAGACAGTGTCATCAATTTGATTTTAATTGAAATGTAAAAACGTTTATAATGAAATGTGTTTTCTTGTGTTGCAATTAAACCGTTTTATAAGAAGGA
>NW_006264301.1:94180-105930 GCF_000469605.1 Apis dorsata | reverse complement strand
TTTTTTTTTTTTCTTTTGATTTCAAGTCTAGAATATAACTTCTGTACTCTTAGAAAATTAACTTCGTTTTTGTAATAACTACGTATTTCGCGGAACAATGTTACCGGTTTCATTGATGGAGAACTGCAAATTACGCGATACACATTTTCTTGCAATTAGCAGTTTCTGAATAATTCAGGCTGACACATTTACTAATGGCAAATGACATTTTAATACAATGCAATTAATTTCTTACAAACTTTTTCCATTACCATATTCGTTAGTTTTTGTCAACTTTTGCAAACAAAAATCTATAATTTTCCAGAAATTAATTAATGCAAATATTGATGAAAATTATTTCACAAAATCAATGGAAAATAAAAAACAAAATAAAATAAACTTCTATATTTTAATTAAACACGATAATCAAATGGATTCAATAGATTGCAATAATTGATATTATTGTCTCAATGCTATATTTTATTGTTAAATTAAAATTAAATAAAAATAAAAATTATATTAACATAACATAACAAGTTTTAAATTATTTCGTTAAAATTACAACAGTTATTAGAGTACCTACTATTCAAACTTTCTGTGATTTCATTATCTAAACATTTTACTATCAAAATACCATGTTTCCTTTATTACTTTAATGTGAAATTAGTATTGTATATTCTAGTACTTTTGGATAATAATATTCAAGAGAAAATATACATATAATTCTAAATACTCTAATGCAAAACGAGTGAAAATTACAGAATTATTAAGATTTCGCGAAAATATTTAGACAGATATTAAGAAAATGTACTAAAATAACAACATAATTTAACATATTAAAATATTTTAATAGTAAAAACTAAATTAGACAGATATTCTATTATTAAATTACATTAACCTTTGCTATTTTGTTAATTTCTTTTAATATAGAATAATCTATTACTTAAAAATTCTTTCAATTAAACCTGCCTATTTAATTTGAAAAAAAAACTATTACAGTAAACGAAAAAAATAAAATAATTTGTCAATAATTTACACATTTCAATAAACGTGCCTATTCACGTGTCTAGATTACCTATGAGCAGCACTGTACGTTCACGAACGATCTTTTAAAAATATGGCAATGCAATATGCAGTTTGCCTCGTTTCTATTTACGCGCGCATCCGCACAACAACGGCGTAACAACCCTTGCGAAGTATCAGGCTATGAGTTATTTTACGTTTACCGCATAAAAGAGTCCCCATTAATATGTAATGCAAAATACGGATTAGATCGGGGAAGACTGAATACTGCATTATCCTCGAAACACGATGAACGTATTATAATATCGCTGTAAACGTAACCGCAACCGGTGTAAAATGCGAGCAGATGCGGGTGTACTTGCCACATTCTTACCTAACTTACGGCCCTTTTATGTAGATTCGATCGTAAATTAAAGAGTGTTCCACCTTTCGTCGTTCAAGTAATTATATACGATATATCTATGGTCCCTCTTCTATACGTTCGCCAATTTTTCAAGGAGCTTGCCTTTCTCTACCCTTCGAACGATCATTCGTATACAGTGAGAAATTCGACAATGTGTTTTTTACGTCTTATCATAGACCATGTGAGATCAGTGGTTCTCAATTATGTGGATCATGATTCTCGTAAAGGGATTATCAGGAAATTATGAGTATTTTTTAGAAGATCACAAAATGTTTCTTAAAGGATGTTTTTTGAAGAAATATTCTTTCAGGATATCGCGAAGTGTTTCTTAATTTTGGAATTTCGAAGATTTTTCATTTTATTATTTTGTTATTAACAAATCGTTTTGGAAATATTTATTATAACTTTAAAATTGGAAATCGTATTAACCTGAAATTTCTTTTTTCTCGATTCCAAACTTTTCATGCTAGACCAATCCATGCTAATAATCATAATAAATAAACTATACATGACATTTTTTATCTGAGATTTTAAAAAATAAAATTCTATCAAATTCAAATTTTATCTTAAATATAAACGTGCTTGTAAATTCTTTAGAAACTGTACTCGTTAAAAATCTAAAAATGTTGAACATTTTATAAACATAATTGTAAAATTAGAAAAATTAAGAAACATCTTAAGAACCAGAATAGAATTGCCAATTGCGTATATTTTCGATTTCAAAAATAAAACAAGAGAAAGAATTCAAGTTGAAACAAGAAATCGATCGAATGCTTGGAAAAGGAAATAAATATAATATATTTATTACTTTTTTGGATTAAAGATGCATGGACTACAAACTTCTGTTGTTTCTTGTATTTTTAGGTCAATAAATATAAATGCGATATTGGAAAGGTAGAAGAAAATTAAATTTTCTGAAAAAAAACGAACCGATCAAACGTTATGTTAATTGGTAATTCGTCAAAGAGCTATGTATGACTCGAAATTGGGGCACAATATAGAAATATTATTTAAAGCGAGAAATTTCCTTGAAATGAAAGTAACCGAATAATTATGCGGGTAATTTAATATTAAAACTCTCTGTGGAAAATTGTATTTTAAAATTATGAGGTCAGTTTTTCTCGAATGAGATTGAAAAAAACAAGTTGTCCTTCTTCGAGCTTTCGGTAATCACGAACATATAGAATTAACTTCATACATAAATAATTAGCAGAACAAATAAAATAAGTCTTCGTTGTTTCAATAAAGTTTCACGTCATCATGAGAATTTAATAATTATTATTATATATCATTAATATTTCATGATCGATATTCGACGATTTTCAGTAAGTTTAAAATTATTATTTAAAATTATTATTATTTGTTAATTAAAGATTTATTTTATGAATTTTTTTAGATAATAAAACACATCTCGTTGTTAAATTTCCTAACATTTTAGATTGTGATAATATTTATAATCCTTTATCCGTAATTATTGCAAATCTTTCATTCCATTCTATAAAAGAATCTTATAAGTTCTTTAAATATATACCTGTCACTATAATATTCTATATTTAATAACTCTAGCTATATCTATTTATTTTTTAATTATAATTAATTAAAGAATTGTTAGAATATTTCATTTTTAATAAAAAAATTCTAAAAAAATAATAATCCAAAAATAATATTTCAATCCTATTAAAATTTAATTAAATAAATCCACTTAAACATAAGAAGATATCTCAAAAAATTTCACTGTAATTATTTCAATACAACCTAACATTTCAAACCTAACATTTAATCCAAATCATCATTTATTTTCACTTATCTCATCTTCCAAAATTAGACGATCGAAATCTTGAGGGTCCTTTCATTTCATCGATCGATCGAATTGAATAAATTGCATCGAATTGCACAACTCGATCGTTTTGACGAATTCGAATCGAGTAAACTAATATCGATCGAAACAAGTGGAGGAAAATAAGAAGGAATTCGTATTGCATTCCATGTAAGAAAAGTAATTGCTCGAAAAGAAAAGGTGAAAGAGATCAAGAAAAAAGAGGAGGACTTGGATAAACGATGAATTGTTCAAATCTTTCAACTCTTCGCCTTCTTTCGTGACGTTCAACTTTCCTCCGTTCGATTCTTAAATCGTCTTTGTGCCCTGACGTGCGTTACTAGATAATGTATATCGTACGTCTAAAGAAAGAATTATATTTCTAGTGAAAATCAAGAAAAAATCCGACGAATCTGTGAGACAGGCCATCGTTCCTTTTGAAAAGTTGAAAAATTATAACTTTATTGGGATGAGTTTCAACAATCGTTCTTTATTAAACAGTTTTTTGTTATATTCATGATATTTTGATGAATTAAAAATTTTTTTTTTTATATATCTGATTTAATATAAAAAAATATTTATCTTCTCTTATCTCTATACCTAATCATCCATCCTATCTTAATATATTTATCTCTAATAAATTTAATTTAAAATGAATATAAATTTATTACTTTTGCCATAAATAAAATTAATCTACCTAATCCAAGGATATCTCGTAACATTTATAACTCGCTGAAATTCGTTTATATTAATTTTGAAACGGTTAGAACTGAAACCAGATTATATTTAGAAGCCTGGATTAATCCTTACCATATTTATTTTTTCAAAAATTTCACAAAATCAAATCAAAATCCTTCGTAAAACTGACTTAAATTCATGTATATATAATCATTCATCATTCCATCAAATAAATTATGAAAATATTAATTTGAAACTGCAATAAATAGCAATAAATTTTGCATCGAATAATTTCTAATGGATTCATGATCGAGCCACAATTTATGAAATTCTAATAACGAAAGCAAAAATTTCAAGTGTTTGTTGTTTGAGATAAACTCGGTAATTTAAGGACATTTTCCTATATATTAAATTTGTCTCGATAAATCCGATCCTTGTATAAACATTTTATCAATTTATGACCTCGTGTACCTCGTGAATTCACGATACCAGCTCATCGATAATAAACATCTTATCAAAATGCTAAATAAGTATCTTGCGAAGAATCTAAGATGCAATTTGCAGGAATTAGTGCTTCGAAAGACTAAAACATAGGTAAAGAAGAGATTGAAGAGAGAAAGGAGGAAATAATACGAAAGTTTGTTATGATGGAGTGGAGGAGATATTCGCTTCCTCAAAATTACTTTTCCATGTTTCGTGACATATAATTGATAATTTCAATTATATACTACTAATAATTCTACTATCGTATTAGGAAATGACTTTTATTCTTTTTTTCTCCTTCTTTTTAACACATTTAAAATGATTCCAATCAGCGAATGAAAATGCGAACGTAAAAATTTAATCGGCTGCAACGAAGATTATCAAATGCTCTCGGATTCCAATTTCCACCGATCGAGTGATATAATTCCATTAATAAAAGATATTCGGAACGTTATTCGGCTTTCCACCGGATGGAATTCCATTTTTCTGTTTTCACCCTTTGAAACAACGCGGAATCACCGAATCGGAAAATAAATTGTCAATCAAATTCTGTGCGTCAGATGAGACGAAATTCTGCTTAAATCGCCATTGTCGAATTAATTAGCCGATTTCAAAAATATCACTCTTACTTCGAGATGAAGATTAAACACACGAAAAATAAGTCTCTTGTAAAGTGGACATTGCTTTCGTCGATTCAACGAGTCGGAATTAATTTGATTTCATTCTATCTCGATATTTGAAATTTTTTTTTTTTTTTTACGTTCAACGATATGAAACGAACAACTTTTTTTTCAATATTTTAATATACAAAATATAATTAAATAATACAAGGTATGACACATCTATAATTTCCTTGAATTTTATAAATGGTGATAATAGAATATTTTTCTATATATATAAAAAACATAGAAAACATTCATCTACTGTATTAAGAGCTTAACTCTAATTATTTCCTACTTTTGGTAATTAGATATTAATTATTATATTAAAATAATTTCGCGAATCATGATTTTTATAATGAAATTATGAAATATTTTTTAATGTTAAAATTTTAAGAACTTGCTTGTATACAGTAAAAATTCTCAAATTGAAAACAGGTCAAATATTTAACCGAAACACAATTAAAATATCAAATAAAATATCAGAGATACGAACATAAAATACTGGATATTAAAAAAAAATATTAATTAATATATAAATAAAAATTATTAAATACATTAATTATTTAAATGAATATTCATCAATCTAAATAATTAATGAAAACAAATATCAAACTATTATGAAAAACCCAACAAAATTTTTAAAATAATATAATTTACTTATTTCTTCTAAAGCTTCAAAAATAAATCGACACATTTTTTTAATAATATCAATTATAAAAAAATATTTGAGAATAACACGAATATAAAAAAAAACGTAAGAGATGCAGATCGCAATTAATATTCATTTGATAGCAATTACTATTTTTCCACTTTAGTCATCGCGTTGACCCGATTTTGAGATAATTTTACTTATCACCATACCAATTTCGTCATTCTATTTCGATTTAGATATTTAATGGTTTTAACCGAGTATTACGATATCTCAAAATGACTTTTCGGCTAAAAATTGCTCTTACTATCCTAAATTTTAAATTTTAATTTTTTAAATTTTATTGAGAATTAAAAATATTCTATTTTCAATTATTTTTATATTGAACTATAATTATGATTGATTTGATTTTCTTTCATCTTTGTATTTTTTTTATGAATTGCTGTAATAAAATAATATCAAATAAAATAATACCTATATATAAAACGTAAATAATTTAAATAATCATCGTCACACATATTATTGTTTAACCCGATATTATTGTTAAACCCGATTCTTTTACTGAATTTTAATATTTCATGATGACTTCTACTTATATTAAATTTTGTTCGTCCAAAGTTAGAATTAAAAACTATAACTACATTAAAATAATATTAACAGCAATGTTTCACAAAAGTCAATAATATCTCTTCGGTCATTTTACACAGATTAAAACAGAAATACGGTTGATAACAGAAAGCACAACGATAATCGCGAACAAATAACGAGAAATTATTCGATGCGAATATTAACAATATTTTGTAATATTGATTGATAACTTCGTCCTCGTTTCACATTATTCTTCCCTGTATCGTTATCTCTATATAATAATTTTTCATTTTCATCGACCGTAATAATTTTTATAGCGAAGTAATGATATTTTTCATCATACACCATGGAATGGAAAAGCTATATTTTTATTTTTACAAAATGAATAAAAATATTTAATTTATAAATAGGTTAATCGCTTTGGGATAAAATTCGAATGTTCTACATATGATTCTACATATAAAGTGATTTATATTTGACGAAACTTGCATCAAAGCTGAATTCAATAATGAAAGACAATGGGAAAAAATTCATATAAATATAAAATCGATACGATGCCAATATGACGTTTTAATAGCTTTTCGGTTCGTTTTAATACTTTTGCAAATGGAAGCTAATGAATTTCGATTCCTTATTTGTATAAATTTCTTTTTATATTTGTATAGCTATTTTGATTTATGCTTAATATAAAAATTTAAAATATGTTATTGCTCTTTTTATAATATGATTTTAAACACTTTTTTTCTTGAATATATCAAAGAAATTTACTTTATTTTATAATTTTAATCTTAAACAACTCTGCGTTTCAAGAGAAAAATACGTAATTGTAAAATTTGCATTATACACCTAAAATTCAGAATTTACTGTCCATTCATGAATGAAATATATTTCCACAATCCTCCTTTCAGAATTGAATATTAAACATATGGCTTATAATATGTAATATCAACTAACAAATTATTAAAAAACTAAATAAATTTAACAAAATTAATACTTCAGAAATATATACAAAAGAACAAATTAAAAAATTCATCGAAAACACCGAACTATCAAGACTGTTATCAAGTTTTCAATAAAAATTACTCAAGACGAAGATGAGCTTTTGGAAAAACATATTTCATATCATGTTAATTAAAATAATTAAAAACTAAAATATAAAAGAAAAATAATAAAAAATAAAATCATAAAAAATAGAAAAACATAAATAGTAATTTTGCGGAGTAATCGCGATAGCGTAATTATCCACTAGCAAATAATACGTTACTATATAATTATAACGAAATATTCCAACGCCCCAGATTGCAATAATTATCATCAGTGGCTAATTAACAAAGAGCCGAAATAAATCATTGTCTCCACATACGCATATGGAAAATCCGAGTGCATCGATATGAAAGCTAATTATCGTTAAACGACGACTTGAAACAGCAATCAGAAAGTCAACGTACTAGAAGGGATACGGTCTTAAAATTACAAATAATTATATCCGATTACCAGGCGAAATTGTGATAAATGTTCTTAAGTTATTGCGATAATCGCTTAATACTTAACGCGCATTGTGTGAAATTTCATAATTATGATTATTCGACTTGAAATTTAATTCAATGCTTTATTATGTGATTCCCTGTAGCAATGTTTCTCAATCAAATTTCATGACATATAAATAAATAGCAAGAATTTTATTGATATTTTACAACACGTGAAAATATTTATTAATAATCATAAATAATATTCGATGAATAGATAAGAATCGATTTTATTTACAGAAGCTAGTTTCTCTTAATATTAACTAAATCGATATACTGAACTAGCTGATCTTTTGTTAATATTATAAATATTTTTATATTTTCTAAATATTCCTTTTTTCGTCTTCAAAATTAAAATTCTTTAAAATTAAAAATTAACCAAAAAGGATTGAGAAATATTGCTGCATAATGCAATTTTAAAAAGCTTAAATTATTTTGTATTTTTTGAAAAAGAAAAAATTAAACTTTAATATAATTTCTCAAATACTTTTTAATAAAATATTACTTACCTTTTTCTCTAATTCTTCTTCTGTTAAAATACATATAAATATTATCTTTATTCAATGAAATCATATTTTTTTATCTCATCTAACTTGTTTTTATAAACTAATGTAACATTAATAATAACAAATTTTTATTAACTCATACATGTATATATAGAAATATCTTACTTACGCTTCTGTGACCATTGCATTTCGAGGTTAATCTGTAATCGTTGGCAAGTCTGTTCGACTCGACGAGACTGGAGAAACAAGTTTTAGTACTTTAGAACGGAACGGCTCTGAACATTTTATCCGATCATCTTCGTCTTTTCACCAACTAAAAGTGGATGCAAGACGCTTCTCGAACTCGTTTGCTTCTAATGAAGTTGCTATTTTCACAGAATGTTTCTCGAACGAACTATTTTGTAAAAGGATGATAGCAATAGTTCGGACAACAAAGTTGAATCTGTTTTCTTATTTGTTAATTATAAACATCAATAATTAAATCGATAATAATTAATATAATCATCTGATCAAAATTTTCAAATTTTAATTTATTAAAAAGAAAAATTAAAGCTAAAATGATTGTACTTTTCTAAACTAATTTTTATTTGATCAATTAATTAAATATTTTCAATACTTAATTCATTGATACAAAATTTTCTACCGATATTAAAATTAAAATTGTAATTTTTTTTAATAAAATATTAAACTGCGTAACACATAGTACATAAAATTCGTAATCACAAATTTCAAATAGTTATATAGAAAAATGGATAATTAATTCAATAAAATTACTGTCTCAATTCTCGTCTCATGTTACACAGCCTCGTTAAAATCAAAACAGATTCAATTCAGTTCAGTGCCGTTCAAATAAATTACTTTCAATAATAATTGACAATGTACTTACGTCATACTTTTCTTGGATATGAGGTCCAGCTTGAGCGATGTACAACGTGCTGGCTGTGTCGAATACCAATTCCAGAGGAATTCTTGTCACTCGTTGTCTGGCCATCTCGTGACAATTCAGGTACAAAGTGACATCCGTTGTTGATACTCTGATAACGATTTTAGACCATTTTCTCGACAACTTCGGCACCGTGAATTTCGCCACCTCTTCTGAATGTGAATGCAAGTCGGAATTGGTGTAGACCAATGAGACATTTTGATTGGTGCCTGGTCCATCCTATCGTGAAATGAAAATTATAAAAATTTATATAAATTTCTAGTTGAGATACAAGTCCTTATTTCATTGTTTTATATATATAATTTCTTAAATATTTAGATTATAAATTTTACCTATAATTATCAAACATTTATGTATTTCATTGAATCAAAAATATATAATTACATATTATTTCTTCATTGAAATTAATCCAATAATCTAATAATAGATAAAATATTTAGATACTTATTACAAACTGATAATTCAAAAAATTTTGAAATAAATCTCATGTTCTCCCAGATATCTAACTGATATTTAAAAAAATAAAAGAGACAAACATATCCCATGAATGTGATTCTAAAGATCCTGAAATTTTCCAATTTCGAATCAACAAACCAGAACTGGATTCGTCATAAAAAATTATCGAATTCGTTCTCGACTTCGAACAGAAAATACCAAGGGGATTCGAAAGTCGAGCTGTTTTCCCGCGGTCTCTATCGATCCTCGCGGGGATCGTACACACTTCTCGAGATCGAAGGTGCTTTCGCAGCGAAACACGTATACCTCGGTATTATCCGTGGAAAACGGTGCCGCGAGAGAACGTGAAAGATCTCAAAGAAATTTGAAGACCCGTAATGTAACAACGGCCTCGAAGGTATTAGGAAACATGAGGAAATTCCCTGCATCCGCCAATAGGAAAGCGTCGACTTAAAAGTCTCTATCGCGCCACTGCACTCGTTTCCTTGTAAATCGACCGATTTTAGTTGGAAATTTTTGCCGATTTTCCAATTACTTTTGTATTCAGTTTTATATCGTTCGCTTTTTTCCCTTTTTTCTTCTATTTTATTTCATAGTTTTATCGAGACGCGATACGCGTTGGAAAAAGGCGAATTTTTGGAAACGTTGAATGGATTTCTCGGTGTCGTTTATTATATTTTTAGATTTTCTAGTGATTCTATTGTTTCAAATTTTTATTATTGACGTGATGAAAACATGAATTCTTAATTTTAAATTAACAATGAAATGATTTTAGTGAAATTAAATTCTGAAGGGAATACTGACATTTTTAAACATCTTAATCTTAACAATTATCTTATCATATTCTACATTTAAAAACTTCTATCGTCCAAATTATCAAATTGTAATTGTATATTTTTATAAATTTGTACGATAAATAAACTTTGTTTTATTTTCATTATCTTTTTAGTCAAATATAATACAATGAAATATCAATGCTTTGCAAATATCAAAGCACAATAGATGCAAATATTAATTTTGAAAAAATTTATGACACGTAGAGTTTTACTTACCGATATACGAATCCCTAATTGCACCACTGTCTCGAAAGGGTTCAAAACCGCGAAGAGATAACTGGTCCTAAAGGACATCGGTTTGAAAGTTGCCACAAGGGTGAACTCTGCTGGCAATTTTTCCGGCAAGTATAATCGATAGGGTTGTTTAACTTCGGATCCGGGTCGGAAGCCAAAACTTGGAAATCCATCGAGACCATCGTCGATGTACAAATTATTGTCGTCCGTATCGACAGACGCCACGGCAGCCTCGAGTAAATCATAATTTATTTCTGAAACAAAAAAATTCGAGAAGAAATGGTTAGAAAAATTTCTTCATTCATATTTCAGAAATATTAGCCACCATTCTTAAAAATTGTAGTTAATATTTCAATGCCTAACGTTAATCTATTTTGCAAACATATCTTGGACCGCAAAAATATATTTGTAAACATTTATAATATTCAGGATAATTTAAATTTATGCTATCGCATAAAATTTGAAAGTTGAATTATTAGAATATAGAATGTAAAATGTAAAATTTGAATTAGTTTTTTTGGAATAAAAATTTTGTAGAAAACCAATAATCTCATTTTGTGAAAATGAAATTTGCATTACAATAATTGCATTCAACGATTGTAATGAAATAAATTAAATATTTGAATTATTTTTTTTTTTTGAGTAATAAATGTAATTAATTTTTATAAATATTGTCTTTCATAAATTATTTTAGAATTGGTAGAGATATATTGGAAGAAGACTGAAAGATTGAAACGTGATTAACGCAAATTTATATCTACCAAGAATTTCATTTGTTTGTCTGTTTCAATTCAAATGAAAATTCAATGAGATAACTAAAATACAAGTATGTGTTTGCATCTCGTTTTCGCTTATTTTTATTTACCAACCTGTTCCACAAAATTGCAAACTTCCTTAAGTAAAAGAGGGCAAAAGATTCAGGGATTCGAGTTTCTAAAAGTATATAAAACTCTTTCCGTTAAGACGAT
>NW_006264301.1:88966-94012 GCF_000469605.1 Apis dorsata | reverse complement strand
AAAAAAAAAAAAAAAAAAAAAAAAATAACTATAAGGATCTCAAACATAATTAGAAATTCTTTCCTTGAAATTCTTTAAAAATAATTTACCATTCAATATTATTATTATTATCTTCTCTTTTTTCAAATGTTAATAATTAACTGATCATCAATTTGTACCAAAAATTTTTCTTAAAAATAAAAAATAATAAAAAATAATAAGAATTTTATAAAATACTTTAATCAATACTTACTTTATTCATGTATTCCAAATTGAAATTAAAAAAGATTAAAAAAAAAAGTATGGTTCACGAAGATTGGAATTTTTACGATGATCCTTTAAGCGATCAAAATTTTCCTTGAAAATTTCCTCCTAATCCATCAAAAATTCCAATAAAGCGTCAAGATTCTCACAGAATTCAGAAACTTTATTTTCTTAGAAAATAATATAAAAATATATTTAAATATAATTAAATATTTCTTTATTGATCGTACAATTTTAATGATTTTGGTATCTCTTAAACTTTTCTCAAAAATACCCTATCAATACAAAAATATACAAAAAAAATATGAATAATAGAATCTCGATTTTCTTTTCCTGTTCTTAGTTAACTTAAAACGAATTCTCCCTCTCTCCCGGAAACTTCAATTAATCCAAAGTAAGAAACGAGAAAACACTCGGTTACCCTTACACCGCCGCCCAGTTCCCAAATAGCAAGCCTCTAATTTGCATCCCCTGTTTCATGCAAATTGTTTAAACACAGTTCGAGCAACGCTTCGAATATCGCGGTGAACCGCGAATATTATTTAAACTCGATCGTTCCGCGAGCTTTGCTCAACCCCGGGGAGAGACTATAGTTAATTAAGAGCACACGGTTGAAAATTGACTGAGGAGAGAGAGAGGGGAGATGAAAAATGCGAAGCGGCGAAAAGTGGTTGAAACTCGAAGAAGAACTTTAATTAATTCGTTGCGTGGAGATTTGGGGAGGGGCTGCTTCTTCAGGATTACCGGACGAAATCTTGATAAGGGAGGCCCTGTCCGATACGATTCGAGGCACGAGGAATTCTGAGTGGCTAACGCCCTTGAAACATCTTGTTTGGTCGGACTGATTCGAATTATTAAGCAGCTTAAATTACCTCGAGGTAAAGTTTAAAGTTCGCGCGAGCGGGTAACCGAGATCCTTTTTCGAAATTAGAATTGGTTTTGAAGTTATTCGAGGCGTGGAGGAACGAAGAAGTGGAAGGAAAAGGAAGGAAAAGGAAGTTCTACGATTTAGATAAAGTATTTTCGTTTATACGTTAGTCGTGAATAGTAATTGGCTTGAAGTTTTTTATTGGGGATTTTTTTTATAGATGGATTTCAATTTTATTCATTTTATGAAGGAACAAGTAAATGTTTTTATTAAAATATTTTACGTATATTTGATTTTTAATATATTTTTGTACAAGACTGAAACTTGTTCAAAATTTTGATGAACAAATAATGAAATCTTAAAGAAAAGATTTATATTTGACGATTATGTGCTTTTTAATCATGTAAAAAAAAAAAAAATCGATTAAATGCAAGTTATATGAGTTTTATATGCTCTTTAAACTATTGTAGCATAGTTTTGAGAAGTGATTATACTATACTTATTTAATATATTGTATTACGGCCTCATTTTAGCGCCATACGTCATATAGATTCGCGAAGCTCAATATACTGTGGTTCACCACAGCTGAAAGCTCGCTTCGATAATCGATATTTATTGCCGAAATATGTATAGTCTATAAATCGCATTAAAAATCGTATGCTTAGCATTGTATTAGCTGTAAAATTAGCGCAACTTTTTTCCTCTCGCGCGAATATTCTATATTTATTTATGTTTCCTTGTATAGAATAAATATCTTAAAAATAAATTACTATCATTAAACTATACCATATTGTCAATAGATAGATAAAAAATATTTTGCACTTTTTCTCATAAAAATTATCTATCATTATTTAAATACATGATAGAATATTGAAAAACAATTGTCAAGAAGAATCTTAAATAAATCCTTAACTGCTTTAAACCTATTTCCAAGTTGACATGTTCTCCTGATACATACAGAACGATTTTCAGACCTTTTTTAGTCTTTCTCTTTACATTCCCTTAACTCGAGGTTTACGAGCTTCGATAAGAGAGAATTTCGAATTCTAAACGATTCTATTTCCTTAAAGTTTCCTTCATCGATGGAAGCGTATCGAAGAATTTTAGAAAGCTCGAGAGCGAGGATTTCAACGCCTGACAAGTCTGATTCAGCGAATATATACGGAGATTTCAACGTCCGCATAAGAAATGGATGGATGGAAACCTTCCTAGCGTGTATATTCTCCTAATATGCAACCACGTTTTGCGCAGAAATTACAACAAAATGAGCGTCACCAAAAGAGCTAATGATCAATCATGAGATAAAATGTTTCGTGCAATTTTGAATTAATGGAACAAACTGTATTATTAGTTGCAAACGATCGTTTTGTAAGATTCTTATAAGGCGAGAAATTTCTTGGTTATTCTTTTATTAAAAAGTTTCTCTGTGAATAATTATTTTTACCCAGGTGAAAAAGATATAGGTATACTAAATAAATAGTAGAATTTATATATATATATTTATAGTTAGTGAAATAATTTTATTTTATTAATTTATTTTATATTAATTTTTTTATTTACATAATTTCTGTTTAATTAAATAAGAAATTAAGAGGAACGATAGATCTATATTGTCAAAGTGTTGAAAGAGTTTAAAGAAAGAAGCTGTGAAGTATTCTTTTGTTTAATGAAATTTTGATACAAGAACGGATTATTATAAAAATAAAAATGAAAATTGCAGATATAATTATTGTTTAGTTATAATTTATTTATTTAATAGTCTTTTATCTAATAAATATTTCATTAATTTTGATAATATATTGAAAAAAATTAAATAATCTTTTGTAATATATAAAGATGTTAATCAAACTATCTTCGAAACAAAACTAAGAAAAAAATTATAAAATAAATATTTCAACCATAAAAAATAATAAATATGCATTATAAGATTTCAACTATAAATCATATATAAATAACTCGATTGATCTGGTTTTATTCACCTATCAAAAAGCACTTCAAAAATATGTTTTCTAAAAGAATTGTAAGTTGTAACATGAACGTGAAAAACATTATTGTTTCTATCCTACTAAAAGAAGAAAAAGTATTTTGCTCAACCAAACCAATTTTTCGTTTTAAGATCCCTCTCATGGGACGATATAGTCCGCATCGAAAACCTTTCCTCTTTATTATAAAGTTGTTACAATGAAATTCATTCGTTACGATCGAGAAATTGTTTTTCAATTTTCATAATACCATAAATACGAAAGTAACGTGAATGATATTGAACAAATGAAATTTCCAAGATAGAATCGACAATGTATTGATTCTTAAAAGAAAGTAATGAATACAATGAATTTTGAATAATAAACTGTGATCATGAAAATTATATATTCTTGTAACAATTATAATTTTAATGTATTTAAAAAAGAATGAAATTGCACAAATAAATAGTGGATGAGCAGTTTATATTAATTCATGAAGTATATTTATATTTTAAAATTATTTTATTTGAAATTTTAATAACAATATTTAAAGCAATAATTAATTAATTCGTTCATTTTATTATCCTAAACACACTGTATATCAAGCTTTCTATATCAAGCTTCCAACAACATTCATTAATAACTTTTTCATAGAATTATATGTTCAAATTAATCAAACTATCATCGAAATATAAAATAAACAATACAGAAATATCAAAATTCTACCAACAAAAGTTTCCAACTCATGATAAAAAAAAACAGAGAAGAAAAAAAGTAAAACCATATAATACAATAATGATTAATGTCAGAATAAAGATCTCTATCTTGATATGGAATTAACTAATAATAAACCAAATCCTTTACAATAATTAATAACTTTCTACATCAAATTTCTAATATTCATTAACATTTTCTTACCACGATTATCTATTTACATCTTCAAATTAATCAAATTACCTTCAAAAAAATTAAATATAGAAAGATCAAAGAAAAAGTATTGATACAATATTTCACACAATGGTTTTCAACTAATAATAAAAAAAAAAGAAAGAAAAACAAGCGAGATTATGTAAAACAATAATGTAGTAGATAAAACAATCAGATAAAACAATTTTACATATACAAAATTAACTAAACATTAAGTTCTTTCATTTCCTTAATCTACCAAAATGATTACAATATTCTTTTCAAATCAAATCTTTTACAACATCAATTAATATTTCTTCTCCTGATAATCTACACCACCAAAATTAATCAAACAACTTTCAAAAGAAATATAGAACAAGTTAGCTTAATAAAAGTTTCTAACTAATAATGAAAGGAAAAATAAAGAGGAAAAAGGCAATATCATGTAATACGATAATGATCAGTATCAGATAAGACGATCTTGACAAAACATTGAGAGCTTCTCAATTCCCTCCCGTGGAGCAAACTCTCCTTCGGAAGCCCTCGCAATTTTCATAAGAAGGAAGAATTCTTCCAGCCCGTGATAAGACAAGAATCGATTTCACGTATTCGTTTCACGGTTATTTTAATTCATTTCAAATCCAACACAGAAACGATACCGATCACTTGGTTCTAGCAGAAGGCAAACGTTTACCTCCATTTTCACGGCTACTGATCCACATTCCGCTTCCGTTCGATTAAAAAACTCGTGCTGCAATTCTCCATGGAGATGATCGGCGCGTTCACGCGCACGATGGATTGACACGGGATCGGCGTCGAAACGATCGATTTCTGCAAACCGGGAATGCGAATCGCCAGAAGAGAAACAATGCATTCGAAATCAACGATTGATCCTAAACCGTGGTGTAACCGGCTAATGAAGATAAATGGTACATCCGGTTTTAACGCGATCTCACTACTACGCTTTTGTAAATTTACGTTTGGCCTGTTGGTAAATTGCCCCGGGACTGGATTGTTTTTAGAGAGTGATTGTTTGTAGACTTATTACAGAGTTAATATATTAGCAAT
>NW_006264301.1:86921-88694 GCF_000469605.1 Apis dorsata | reverse complement strand
TATATATATATATATATATATATATATATAATTTTTATTAGAATAAAAACTAAAAAATCCAAAGCAACTATAAATCTAAAGAGAAATATCACAATAAAGATATTGATCTGATAAATATATTGATCAAAATTATAAATATGAATAAGTAAGAATAAATTTGAACCAAAAATAATATTGCAGAATCAAACTTCAACAATTTAAAATAAATAATTCATTGAAAATGAATTAAATTCGACAACTTACTATTCAGATTTAAATTAAATAAAATTTAACAATAAAAATGAAATCATGTCTCAAAATTAAATAGAATTTTTCTATTTCTTTTTCTTGTAGATATCTATTGATTACTTTTCTACCTAATTCATCTTCTTGAAAAATTAAATTTACAGATTTACTTTCATCATTTTTTCACTAAATTCCTAATTCTAAATTTTAAAATAATCAAATTTTTCTATTGTTTTTCTATATATCTATCGTTTTATTTTCCCATTTAATGGAATTAATAATTAATAATTAATTAAATTAACTTTCTTGCGAAAATTAAATTTGTTTGTGAAGAATTAAACATTTACTTATATCACTTTTTTATTAAACTCCTTACACATTCCCACGCTCTATCGTAAACTTTATATTCTATTAATTCCTCACAGAAGAGAGCGTTAATTATTTTCACCGATAAAAACCGTCATTAACATATGCGACTCTGTCCATCTTTTTAGTTTTGCGCTCATTTCTAACGGACGTGGTAACACGTGCACCGTCACGTTTTTACTAAAGCCATGGGACGACGTATATTCCGGTATGTTCCTCGCATTCGATAATTGTAAGGCAAACTTCTTGTTTCTCGTTTAATCGCGGCTTTCCCCACATTTCCTTTCATCGTGTAAACGCGACGACTACTAAAAGAAGAAATGAATTTCCCCTCCTTAGTAAAAAAAATTATTTGCCAAATAATGATCATATGAGAAGATTTTGACTTATTTTATTTTTTCAATATTAGAAAAAATTGCACAATTCTATCTAAATTCTACATATATAAGCAATAGAACTTACGAATTTCATTGCTTAAATATTTCAGATTTTATATATATTTGCTTCTTTAAATATATATTTTTTTTTTCATATAATTGGCTTACTATATGGCAAATAAAATTATATATTCGATTATTTTATATAGAAAGTTGTCACATTAAAATTGATTAAAACTTGAAATATTAAATATAGATCAAATTAAATATAAATCAAATTTCAGAATATTTAAAATATCCCTTGTTTTAAAATTATTATGAAAAAGATCAATATGAATCAAATTTCATCAAATTAATTCATAAAAACTAATAATTAAAAAATCATTTCTTATAAAAAAAACTAGATAAGAAATTGTAATGATAATTTGTCTAAAAGTTAAATTTGATTCATATAATCATATAATCATTTATAATATATATAAAATAAAATAATGAGAAATATTATGGAAAATTTAATAATAACAAATACCAAAATTGTTTAAACAGTCAAAACATGTGGAAAACGTTAATTTTATTATACATAATTGATGAGATTTTTAATATAATATAAATATATAAATTGAGCATATGCAAATAGCAAAATTGATTAAATCAGTAATCGAGAAATATGGCAAATATTAATAAGAGAAATATATAATTTTATTATACATATAATTAATTAAATTTTTATTACTAAATATATATACAAGAAATTTTTTACAAAATAATTATGCTTGAATAATTTCCAAATAATTTTTTTGATTTC
>NW_006264301.1:84993-85760 GCF_000469605.1 Apis dorsata | reverse complement strand
GTTATATATTTAAAACAAAAATATTTATATATATATTTCTTAAATATCCTAATATTTGTAAGTATATATATAATATTTATGATTTTAAATACATATATATATATATTTAAAACAAAAATATTTATATATATTTTAAATATTATATATATTTTAAATAAAAATATTTATTATCTGCTTTTGTGATTTTAAAACTTCATAATAACATGATATACAGAAAATATTTATATAATATTGAAATGTTTATCATAAATCATATTAATAAATATATATTTAAATATATTTGGAAATTGACATTCATTTATTTATGAAAATATTCCCAAAATTTATTGTGAGTTATTATTTTTAAATCTTGACGTATGAAGATGAATTATTCTTACAGATAAATTTATGTCAGCTATATCAATCAACTTATATTTTATCATCTCCTTTAGTTATTTGATATGTACTTTAATCTTTTATTAGAAATTATTTTCAAATAATTTATACCAAAGAATTAAAAGAAAAAAATTTAGAAAATATGTTATTATGTAGAAGCAAAAAATTTTAAAAAAATAATAATACTGATTAAAAATGATTTCAATCAAAAATTTATTAAAGATAATTTGTACTATGTATGATTCATTAATTTTCTAACCTCTTTATACATTTCTATAGATTTCTTTTCTATTTTATATATTTTATATCTTCTATTTTATATATCTTTTATTTTTATTTATTAAAGAAAAAAAATTCTAAATTATTCGCAAAATTCGCAAAAACAGTTTAAA
>NW_006264301.1:38888-84527 GCF_000469605.1 Apis dorsata | reverse complement strand
ATATATATATATATATATATATATATATATATATGTACATACATACACATACATACACATATATATACATGTATATAACACATGCATATAAGTATTAGAAAGGGAAATAAATTGGAGACAAGACACTAATCTATCAAGATTATAATCGAATTATCATTTAAAACGACTTTTTATTTCCTCTTTTTATTTTCTTCTCGTGCAATTAAGAAGAAAAACAATAATTTCACGCAATTATACAGATGCTGTAATTAGAAATTTGAACATAGTGCGACACAGTAATGGAAGACAGGAAAGAATCATCTATGAAATTAAATTATAAATTTAAAGCGATGAATTCGCTAAAAAATGACTTACGATTATTTGATGTGGAGTTCCAATGGATTGAGAATATAGATCACTTTAATTTGAGGAAATTGGGTTGAAAATTCCGTAGTTTTTTCTTAAATTTCACTTGAGAATATCACCCGCGCTTTTATTCGACGACATTTTTACAAACTGCTATAGTTGTTCGAACTTTTCCCGTCAGATGGCGCCAGCCTGATCAACGACCAGCTTCTCGTTACAGTCACTACCTACTTTACTACCCAAGTAATTTCATATTTAAATTCTTGACATTTGTTATATTCTTTTTTTTTAATTTTAATACTTTTAGAACAAATCTCTTTACATAAAATAAAATTATTTTAATAAATAATTTATCATCGATAATAGCATCATTATTTTGCAACATATGAAATTAAAGATTATTTTATAATGAAGTGAATTGTGTTCAGCAGTTGGTATGCAATTAATTTGAATTTGCCATATATTGCATACTGAAAAATTCATTATCTTAAAAACAATTGAAATTATATAATAATAATGAGAATGCGTTTTGTTTAAAAATATAGAAAAACAATAAAGTAATTAATCATAAATATTATAATATATATTTCAAATTTAATTCTCTTAAATATAATTTTGTATATATTTCATAAATGAACATTAAAAATTAATGTTCTGCTGTTATTTAAAAAGAATAAAAAAAAAATAATTCAATTAATACCAACAACCAATTTATTTCACTTACCACTCAAATACAAAATTATTATGTAAATTTAATAAAATAAAACTTTCTATATATAATTTTCCTTCTTTTGATTTCATTCAACTAACTTTTATAGTCACAATTTTCTATCACATTTAAATAACAATAAACACAATTAAAATTCCTGAATATTCGTACAACAACGATTCTTCCCAAAGAATATAATTCTTCTAAGTATCGAATTCGATGAAATTGAAATGGAATAAAAACGCTCGTTCGCAATTCAATGAACTTTTGTTACAATTTGGCACTCGATGGCGGTAAAACAAATCTGAAGGAAAGGATGAAGGAAAACAACTGATCCAACTCTTCTCTGATCCGTTTACGGAAACCAGCTCATCCTAACGTGGAACAAGTTTTATTTGTTGAGCAAGTTAGGCTAATTGTTCGCCAAGGCTGCGAAACGATGAGGCCGCGTTAATTGGCGAGTCAGCGGCGATTTAACGCGCCCTGAAATCAAAGCTCATGCGGGCTTACGGAGGACTCTACAAAGCGCTTTGTTTCCCTTACGAGGAATACTGGCGACGAACGACCAAGTTAATGGTTCAAGTAAATTGGAAACCGAGATTCTATTCCGCGATGTTCGGCTCATTCTTACTAATCTTGATTAAAGGAAGACCGGAAATATTTGTTTTGATGTTTGTTAATCATCAGTGATTAACGTTTTTGTGTAAATAAGTATCTTTTTCGTATTTGATTCGTTCTATCCTTGTGCATATTTTTTTAAACGTAAAAGATTTTTTATGAGTGCTTTAAGTAACTCTTTTTTTTTTATTCATTCTTCCATTGAATAAACTAATAACTATTAATGTCATGTATTTATTTTATATTTATTTCTGTATTTTCTTTTTCTTTTTTTTTTTTAATTGGATTTTTCTAAAAATGGAAGATTTGCATTTGAAAATTTGGAAATATTTTATATAAATTAAAATTTGAAAAATACAAAAGAAAAATGATAATATGAAAAAAATGGAAAGAATAAATAGAATAATAGAATAATAATTTTGAGAGTACTGAAGAGTACTTGATGGTAAGTAACTACTATAATGAATAAAGTATATCTTTATTACAAGTTAATAAATAAATCATCATTATAATAACTCAATTCACATTCAACATTGAAAACATCATCTGAACTAGAAACTCAATAATTTTCAAAGTAATTTGCAAAGAAATTACTCCACTAAAAGTATCCTCTTTAAACTAATGATTATCTCAGAAAGAATTTCCTTTCATGCATATCTCCTTTACAATCTATTCCCTTACAATTTAATATTTCTTTTCTTTTCAAACTATGGAATTAAAAAATATTCCTTAATCAATAAAATATATATGATAATAATATTAAAAAATATTGAAAAAATAAAATCATCGAAACTGACTCGATTGTAAAAAAAAAAGAAAGACATATCGTTATATCGTTAATGCAGAACAATCAATTCCTAAATTAAAAAAAAATTAAATAAACTAAAAAGTAAAATAAGTAAAAAGAAACTCGGTTTAAATTATATCATAATTGTAAATCTACAATAAAATAAGTTGCACTTTCACGGAAGTTGAATCGCAATGCGGCAGATAATATTTTTAGAAAAAGTATTATCCTCAGTATGAACTCATGTAAAATAGAGCAGCGTATGAAACACAAAGAAAAAAAGATAGAACCTGTTCGAAGGTTTTGTTCGACCAATTTTTACGACACGAAAACGAGTCTTGCCTAGACATTAGAGATATCCCCTTGAAAATATATTGCGGAAATAAAAACAATAGATCGGTAATCGCTTTGGGATACTAAAAACGCAATCAAAGCACCAGCAAAATCGGCTTCCCACAGGAATTTATTGCGGTCTTTAAATCGCTTTACCGGTAAATATATTTTTCAATATTCTTCTAATTTAATGCGCCAAGTACACATGTATTTTAAAATTATCTTCGAAACGTGATCGAATTGTTAATACGTTGTCTGCGATGTTTATAATAATAAAAAGCAATATATTTTTTTTTAGAAACTTCATCATTGACTATTTTACATTATTTTTTTCGTTAAGTTTTTTCATTGCTGTATTAATTTAAAAAAAAGTATATTAAAATACATAAAATAATTAAATAATTTTTCTAAAAAACTTGTATCTTCTCTATTCTTTATATTTCCATATATTTAAGATGCAATTAATATGTCGAATAATTAGAAGAAAGAAATTAAATTTTTTCCTATAAAAAATTAAAAATATAATAAATTAAATAAATTAAATAAATTAAAAATATTTATTTTTTTACATTACGTTTCGTATTTTTTACATTACGATTCGTATTTCTTTGATTCTAATATTTCAATTACAATGTGATACTTAGTATATATTTTTATTTTAAACCACGTTCTACATTTCTATAATAATAATATTAATAATTTCTATAATTTATGCGAAAAAATTTCACATTTTATACAAATTATACCTTTTCTCTCTGAAACTTCATCTCTGAAACTATTCTTCCATTACTTTTTTTACTTAGTTATCATGAAATATGTCGGTTATTTTACATCAATATTTGTCATCAATATTTATCTTCTGATGTGTATTGTAACGATATATCAAGTCCATTTACAGAATGTATGAATCACTTCTCATGAATCACATCCAAAAATATAAAAAAAACTAAATATGCTATCTTTTATAGCACTTCGATTACTTTAAATCACATCTATACTTAAAAAGCCCGATTCAATATTTTAATATAATATGTAATAATTCGCAAAAAAAAAAAATTATAAAATCTAATATATTACTGTAGAATTAATTGTTTAAATATATATGTAATATATTCGATTTCCTATAAAATTATACAAATTTCTTTGGAGAAAACGAGATCACTGTTAAATCTATAAATTTATAAAATGTAAAATAAATTTATAATACTTATAATAATTGAAATATTTTGTTAAAATAATTAGAATAAACTCTTATAACCATCTTATCATTTCACGATATTTAAAATATCAACAATAATCAATTTCCTCTTAATTATTTTACGATTATTTATCATACATATAATAAACATCGTTTACCACGTTCTGACATTTCATCTGTCACAAATCAAATTCATTTCCCAATAAAAAAAGATTTTCTGATATCAGATCACATCAAGATGAAAGAAAACTGATTAAATAGAATGTGGTATAAGAAAGAGATCAAAAAAATTACATCAAATAAATTTTCGCAATTATTTTTCGCGTGATGTTTCGCTATTGTTCGATCACTTGTTCGATGAACGATACAAAGCCTCTTTGCCTAGTTCACGATCATGTATGGGCTCTAGAGAAAAGAATAAATCTTCGAGGCAAAATGTGATCTCGAAGCCATGATGGATAGAAAAAAGAAATGTTAGAGAATGTTGATGATTAATTATCATGATTAATTAATTTTCAATTGGAAAAAATAAAATAAATTTCTTCTTAAAGAAAGAAAAATTTTTCGATGAAAAACTGAACAATGAATTTTGATTAATCTTCTAATTAAGTAATAATATGATTGATAATTTTAAATGAAAATGAAAATTTAAGTAGAATTTTCTTAATAAATTAAGTAAGAATTCGCTATCCCGTATAAGTATGAGATATCGTAAGGTAAGACTACTTGCAGAGGATTTATCAAGATAAATTGTTTAAATAAAATTCATATAGTATCATCATGTAATATTATACTTGTAAAAAAAATATCTATAAACAAATTTATTCAATAGATATTTTGTATCCACCCCATTTGAATAACCAATTCGATACTTTTATTTTCCAACCGACCCCCAAATCAAACTATCCACAAAAATTGAAGAACTTTGGCGAACGTTAAGTGGAATTTCTCCTCGATCATCGAAGTAAGGACAGTTAGCGAGCGTAAAAGAGTCACAGTTTCCTCTTTTCCGGGCTTCTCGTCCCACCTGGTGCTCCTGATGGCCCGATTCCGCAGCTAAACGAGAAGAAAACGTACTTGGTCTCCCGTTTCTCCCTTCTTTCCTTCCCTCTTCTCTCATTCACCTCCGAACTTTGAAGCCAAAGAACAGATTTAATCAGAAAACTTGAAACGAGAGGATGTCTCCCTCTTTGTCTCGCTCTCGCGCCTCTTTGTCCTTCACCCCTTTTACGTTCCCAACTTTCCATTGTTTAACTTCCGTCAAAATACCTCGTCACGTTTTTCGTTCGGTGAAATTGGTCGGAGGGTAAAAGGAAATCCGTGGCGAGATTTGATCATCGCGTTTTAGAACTAGATTTTTTTCGATCTGTGTTCGTTCTCCATGTTGTTCGAAGGGAATACAATCGAAAAACTGTCGTGAACACGAAACGAATCGTTTATTGGTTTACCAATATTTGTCCATTCATTCGATAACTTGTTTCTTTCACTCATTTTTATGGTTGTTTTGATACAAAAAAATATTTAAAAACATTTCTATTCTTATTATTATTAATTATATTTAGACATGGATATATTATTCATAATAAAATATTTATAAATATAATAAAATACTTATGAATATGAATTATTATAATTATAAATATTTAAATAATATTATGATAACAAATCAATATAAATTAATAAAATAAAATAATGGATTCTTAATTATAATTTTCACATTCCACTTTATCAAGACTCCTAACAATTTCCAAGAAAAGGGAAAAATATTACAAAATTTTACATTTTTTAAAGTTTTATCATTATCAGAAGATCTATATCTTCACAATTAGAGTTATAAAATTAATAAAAATAAATACAACATGAATTACACAAAAGTCAATCAAAAGAATAAATATTTTATCATTCTAAAAATTTTATAAACTCGATTATTTCTGATTTATCGAAAATATCTTTTATAAATTTACAGAAATTATTATGAAGAAAACTCATATCTATCATCAATCTATAATAATTATATATATTTGAAACATGAAACATGAAACAAAGCGCAGAAACGTGAAAGATACAAGAAGATTGACAGACTTTCATCGGTTCATAAAATCCGCCGTTCTCACGATTCGAATGAATATATCGTCGTATCGTTTGGAAATTTGTTACATCCCCGAGAAATGTTACCACGGTTATGCTGGCCCTCCATCCCTCGTGTTGCAATACGTTCCAGAAGCAAACCAAATATGACAGTCTGGCTCATCTCCAAGCACCCTCGTAAATCAACCGATCTCAAAGGGGCGAAAGAGCGTGCGAGTTCTTTCAGGCGGAGGAAAGAACAGAAGGAAGAAAAAAAGAGACCCTCACGAATCAAAGATAAGATATCCCTCGTATTTTTCGTTTCGGTACACGCCCTTTGTATTTACTTCGAACGAATATGAATGTATCGCATCGCACTGTTGAAGTGCTTTCTTCTGGGATCATTTTATAGACGGAATGGAAGATATTAATATTTGGAAAATGCAAATTTTTCATATTAAAATTTGTAGGTTTTTAAAAATTCATCAAATCTTTTGATATTTATGTAGAAATAACTTTTTTATGTACTATGTACTAATTAAAATATTTTTGTAACTTTATAAACGAAACAGAAATTCAAGATAAAAAAATTATTTGAAAAATGGAAATTTGAATTTATATAAAATGATTTCTTATAATTTTGAGTATTTTATGGATAGTTAACAAATATTTTTAAAAAAATTATAAATGCAAATGGACGTTCAAAATTCAAACTCCCAAATACATATTTTTAAAAATAAAAAAAAATGAAAAATAATTTTAAAATTTATATATCACTAAAACAACTATAATGCATTATTACGCGATAAATTAAAACTTTTTTAAAATATAACTGAATCGTGCAAAACATGTGACGAAAATTAATGAGATAAAAGTAGAGCAAGTACAAGAATAAAATAATCAATATATTTACGCGGAATAGAAATTGTTCGATCCTTTACGCTGCTGATGGCAATGATTCGTCATCATTACGGGAAATGAAGTGCTTAAGAGACACGTAAGAAAGCAAGAGTGCAAGTGCTTGAAGAGCGTTAATTGGATTCAACTCTGCTCTCCTAATTTACCCTCAGCCGCGGGCGAATATTTTGAAACAAGAAGCAAACACTTGGAAACCGCGTAGCGCTTGGACAATTTCGACGGGATTGTTGAAAATTATAAGGAATCTTCACCTCGCCCCCGTTGAAACTGTAAAAGCGGAAAATTCCTTCCCAGTCTTTTTCCACCCCCGACAACCTTGATTTAAGGAAAGAACGCGAATCTGTCCGTCGTGGAGAACTGCAAACTTCTTGTGAGAAAGCGAATCACGGTAATTCCACGTTGCACCTCAATTACGCGCTTCGAATTCTCGTGTTTCATTAGTCTTAAGTTTTTCATGTGAGTGGGAAAAATTTGATAAATTGATAAATACGAATTATTAAGAATTATTATGATTTTTATAAAAATCTATAGATTGAAATAAATTCTCGATTAAATTTTAATGTCAATTATATTTTAATAAGAAATTATATTTCATTCAATGTTTTGATTATTATTTATTAAAATTTATTTCAATGTATCCTCCTTTTTAATTGATATCTGATGATCCAAATTTTAATATGATAAAAATTCTATTTATTAAAACAATTTGAAATATAAAACCTAAGAAAATGGATATAAAATGATTAATAAATTTCTTATTATAATATTAATTTTACAATAAGAATTTGATATTAAAAGAAAAATGGATACTTAATAAAATGACAACTTTAAATTTTTATAAATAAAATAAAATAAAGTTCACAAAACAGATTTTGTATTGTTTTAAAAAAATACCCTAGAAGAAATATTGCAGAGTGAAATATATTATTGTGTACTTTTGATTTTCTTATAAAAGCTTTTGCACACTTTCGCAAAGCATTATAGACAAACAAGCTTCAAGAAAGGCAATTAATTAACAGCAACTCTGTTTTCTCTTTTCATCTCTTACGAAGTGAGATGAAAGCGTTAATAGGCTTGTAGCTAATTTTCCTACTGTTTTCACACGGTAAAGGAACGCATTTATTCGTGAACACTAATGAAGCAATTGTTAATCATGAAATTAATTATAAATGAAAATAATTTCAAAAATTTTATCTCTTAACTAGACATTTCTCTATATTAAAATAATGATTTTTAGAAATTTTATTCTATATTATTGTCTCACAAAAAATATATATATATATTATATATATTATATTATACATATATTTTATTCACAGAAAATGTATAAATATATATAAATTTCGGTCGTTTTTCACTTATTTTTTTCTAGTAACTTTTCAAAAATCTAAAACATAAATTTTTTAATTGCTCATTGCTCTAAATTTTTCTTACATTCTAAGTTGATATAAAATTACGAACTTGTTTCTGTTATTTAATTTTCCTAAGTGGGTGTTAACTTGAAAATTCATCATTGCCTTTACCGAATTAACGCATCCTTCCGCTACAGGAATCTGCGTACACGAAGTCACCACATAATTACGTTAAACTTCAGACAGCCCTTGGTGCACTCAAGTCGATTAGCCTCGTAAACAAAGAAAAGAAAAACCGACTACTCCTTGTCACTTGCTATTTTAGAAAAGTATGGAATAAAAAGGAAAAGACGAAAGATTAAAGAAAATTAAAAATTTATAATCTTCTACAAGTGTCCCATGCCTTGCAACGTAATTATTCTATAGCTATCTATTCTATAAGAATCTCTTGCATATTAAATTAACAATTAGTTAATTGTTAGTGATTTTCAAAATTATAAGTGTATTAAATTATAAAATTTGCTCAAGCATTACTATATTTTTATTAACATCTTAACATCGAAATATATATATATAAACATTATATACCATTTATGATTGCTATAATCAAAATTCTGTAAATTAAAATTTCGAAATTAATTCAAGAATTATATCATTTCAATTTCATATCAAATAATATTCCACTATCAATTTATTCATAGCAATTTTTTTTTTTTCCATAACTGGAAACATCCCTTGAAATCGCAGATGTCATCCTTCGAAATCTTTCAACAAAGACTGTGACTTTCTACAAAGACACGACTTTAAGTGTTAACCTGAATTAAACAATGTCCCACTCGTTTTTCGAGAGAAAGGAAAACTCTCTCGAATCGGTGTCTCGACTGGAAAGAAAAACTCTGATCAAACAGAAAC
This sequence comes from Apis dorsata, assembly GCF_000469605.1. Taxonomy (NCBI): domain Eukaryota; kingdom Metazoa; phylum Arthropoda; class Insecta; order Hymenoptera; family Apidae; genus Apis; species Apis dorsata. The sequence goes on along the minus strand of NW_006264301.1, from coordinate 75,288 downwards.
GATTCTTGATTCCACGCAGAGGGGGAAGGAGGTGGCCGTTGTGCAGAATTTAATTCCTGCCCGACTGTGTTTGCAGTGTGCGTGGCAGGGCCGTAGGGCACCCTGGATGCACCCTCGACCCTTCCGGGACAGGAAGTACCGGGTGGCATACAAAAGGTGCAGGTAAGAGTCATATTGTTTATTACAGGCAGCCTGCAGGCAAGTCTGAGTGGTAGTCTCGACGTGTACTCCTCGTATTGTCTTGCAGGGCAGCCTCGAGATATCCGGGGTGCCCTCTTCTTTCAGACTCGTCGTTCTCGAGCATCTCTCCTGAGAAAACGTACGCTTCCGTGACCATTTCTTTTCTTATTTCTAATTCTTCTTCCTCATCCCTCCTTTTTCCCTTCTCGTTTTGTTTTGTTTTGAAAGATATGTGAAAATATAAACGTGATGGTATAGATAAATTTTTCTTTTAGCAATGAATACAATATTTATAATGACAAAAAAAATCTTTAAAGATTATTCACGATTACATTAAAATTGTACAATGTGCACTGTCATTTAAAAGTTTTAAGAATTTTTTTTTAATGTTTAAAATGTTATTTGAAATCGTAGCAATAAATTGTATGTCTTGCAAGTATAAAATTACTATAAAATAAAAATTGAATATATTGAGAATATTTCTTCTTTTTTTCGTAAAATTGAATTTTCATTGATTAAAATTATTTTAAAATCGTTATATTTATTGTTAGTATCAAGTTTCTCATTAAATAAATTAAATGGGGCTTTTAATGGATCGTAGATTCCGTAATAATTTTAATTAAGGGTTTACAACAGTATACTAAATAATGAAGCAATAGCAATATTTTTTTATTATGCTACATCTTTATTAAAACGAAAATAGAACGTAAAAATGGCGATCACAAATTTTTGAGATAAACGATATCTTATTTATACAATATTTTGTAAAAATCGCAAAAGATAAACATTTTTCCTGCATTAAATTCACATGAAATTAATAAATAATAATTTCAAATTATATTTCGTTTAATGAAATGCTGTTTCGACTATAGAAAAAAGTGATTAAATTATAATTTTTAATTACGCGTAATTGCACTTATTGCTCAGGTTAATTACTCACGATATGAAACTTCTACTTAAACGAAGAGAATCGCACATTTCCTCTGAATATTCAAAAAAAAAAAAGTAAATACATCATTAAAATTTTTCTTTAAACGAGATTATATCATTCTTTGGCTAATTACAGCAATTTTAAAAAAAATTCCTCAAATTTATAAAACAAATCTATTATTTTATATTGATATCTATCGTATAATTTATCACGTATCGATAACAATTCAAGAAAAAGAAAATTATAAAAATTAGAATGATTTGAAACGAAATTTATAGATAATCCAAGCAAACGATTAAAGATTGATCGTGGATTCCAATATGGATTCAATTAAAGTTAATTAAGCTTGAATGTTTCCTTAGAAGTTGGAAAATAATTCGTCGTTACACGAAGAATGCGCTTGTTATCGAATAAGTAAATCCATCGGAATAGACACTTAAACTCCTGTCACAGGACAGGATAATTACTTACTCTGGGTAAACTGCGACGAACAAGTCAGGTCAGTGCGAGGTGATACGAAGTAATTTGTGAAACTTTAGTCGAGTTTAGTAAGAGGTGAGGAAATAGGAAGGTAATAGAGAACATGGTAGCAGCTCCCGCTACCAACTTCCTCGTGTAATTTCAAAGGCTTAACACCGAGTCGATGTCGTCGACTTCTATCCCACCCTTTCGCTTTTTATTCTCCCTCCTACACTGCTCATTATGCTTTCTATTCCAGTTCTCATGATTGCAACAAGCCAAATGACACTGTGACACGAGTTTGGAATTTTTTCAAAAATATCGTGAAAATATAAAGTCCTTGCTACATTTGTTGAATTTGTATCATGGTTTTTTTAATTTTATATTATAGATTTAATTGATGTTGTAATTATCACTAATTATTATTACTGGCTGAAATTTTGATTTAAATAGTTCAATTAAGTGAGATAAATCGAGTTGATAAATCACAAGATATGAATATTATTTTTATTCTTTATTGGTATAATCATAAAGATGATTAATGATTTTATCAAATGAAATAACAGGTCCTATGCTATGAAAGAACTCATTCTCTATTCTATTTCATTTGACATAAATTTATAAAATAATTCTAGAAAATCAAATCTAAAGACTTTTATGTCTTGAGATTAGTTTTTATTATTCAAAAGTAAAAATAATTAAAAAGTGTTAAAAACTAATACAATCGATATTGTATAATAGAAAAAGTTGAAAATGAATTTGATTTGATAAAATAAAATAAAAACAAAATAAAATAAGTTAAGATATTCTGCGAAATAAATAACGATAAAAAATAATCGAATTCGAGAATTTGAAATTTTTACATTTAAAATTAACATCAATTATTAGAATTGAAATTAATTTAATTAGTTTTTAACGTAATAATTTCAATAACAATAATAACGAAATGAATTTAATTATCAATAAAATATATAATTAATGGAATAATAACATAGTACCATAATTAATATGCTACTATTATTGTAATATCAATCTAACACATATTACTAAAATTTTTATTTTTTTAAAAAATTATCCTCATTAAATTGATAAAAGTTTCAATTAATGATATTTTTATTTTACATATTTTCAATATCCAAACAAAAATTGTTAAAGTTTCACTTGCAAGATCTCAGATATTAGAATTTACATGATAAACTTCTTCAGTGCTCTTATCCCAATAGGCATATTATTAATAGAAAATGCATCACACTTATCCAAGTTTCTAAAACTTTTCCCATAAATATTAATTACCACAATGTTTCTCTATTTACAGTAACATTATTCCTAGCAAATTACACATTTATTATTAACAAATAGCAATTATCAATTATATACCGTGAAAATTTAATCGAATTATTTCTAGGGAATTACATTTGCAATTGTATTTGTTTTCGTTATAATACAAAAAATTCTCATTAACGTGAAATGAACTTACAGCAATTCAATAGTTAAAAACAAATCCCTCGATTTTAAAAAAAAATCAATGTATTATAATCTAAGCATTTTTACTTTAAATCAATTCACATTAAAGAAGAATCCCCTTTAAAACGCTTTTTGTTTCGTATCGATACGATTTTTCATTATTGAGATATCCTCGTTCAAAGAGAAATATAATTTTCAACATTTTCCTGTTCCATCTCGCTTTGGTGAATGGATCTCTCGCTTTCCACCGTCACACTGACCTACCCCACGCTAGACACGCGTGTAGTGGTCAGTGACGAGCGTGAGTCACTACTTTTTTCTCTACTATTACTATTACTCGCGACGTGTGTATTTTCGCGGGAAAAATGTAGGTCACGGTGTTTCCTGGAAATCCATCCGCCATTCACTATTCGCCGTTGTGCTATCCGCAAAACTTTTCGGTGTTGTAGCTCGGGAACGAACAGTCGTATCGATGTGAAAGAAAGTGCACTTTAAAGAGCACGTTTCGTCCATTGCCTCGAGTAAAATTTCATCTGAAATTTTGCAATATATTTTTTTTGATTTTTTCCCCGTATTTTTGCTTTTAAAATTGAAGTTGTTATTTTTTGAAAGGATTGATTTTCTTCTTTATTGAATTTTTAATTATATTGAGAGAAATATTTTCTAAGATTATGGATGAATTTAAGATATTATAAATATTTGAATTAAATGTATGTAACTAATTTAAAATATAGAAAAATCTAAAAATTATTTCAATTACATAGTATCTCCAAAGATTAATATTTACAACAAAGTATTCCATTTCACTCCATTTAAAAAATCATCATCAATCACAAATTAATTATACAAGAATTTACACAATCATTGTTATCATTTATCAAACACAATAGCTACAAATTCTTTCAAAAGAGATTTATTTCAAAGATGAACAATGTCTTTATAATTAGAGAACCACTTCAAGAAACGAGACGTCACTTCATCGTCGACTATTTAATTTCGCATCACGAACAAAGATGATTCACGACGAAATAGACATGAAAACTCGGCGACCATCCAGGAATGGAAAACGATGAGGATTTTATTCGACGATACACAGACAAGATAGGGTTCGAAGAACTACCGTATTTCTCGAGGGGTTGCAACAATGCAGACTCCTCGATGCCAAATATTAACCGAAAACGGAGGGAGCGGTTTAAAGGAGTCATGGATCCGTAAAAATGATCCTCCTCTCTTGCGCGTTGGAGGAATTTTAATTTCAGACGCATCGGACAGGGAGCAAAGAAAAGAGTGTCGAATAAATAAACAACGATGTGATGAAAGATTTTTCCTCGAGCAATTTTACTATTATTTGAATATAATTATTTTACAATGAATTAATTTTGAGCTTTGAATTGATATATAATAAATATCTATTACGTAACAAAACATGTAGTCCCTAAATTTACATATTTGTGAAATCGGCCATTTCGTATATAACATTCTAATAAATGCGTCAACATGGTTTAAGTTATTATTAATTTAATCTAACAGATAATTCTAATAGAGAATAGATTGATATTAATTAATCTGTCACATAATGCAAAACTAATTTAATAGATGATTTAATAGATCACTGTTTATTAATGCAGACCTTATATTTTAATAATATTTCATATTTATTCGATATCAATCAATTTTATTATAATTATAATAATAAATAATTTAAATAAAATCGTGATAATAAAATTTATTCATATAAAATAATTTTAATTTAAAAAAAAAATCATCTTCTCGTATCTGCATTTTGGCTTCAATCCAGGAAAGATAAGAAAATGAACATTGAAAACAAGAAGACATAAATTTCCTTTCTTACAGCTAACGAATTAAGTTCGAATCGTCCCAATAGTTCCAATGGACGGAAGACCAAGCCATTGGTCCGTGAGAAAGTTGGAGATTAAAATAGTTTTACTCTCATTCATCGAGATCGAAACCGTCATATGGTCCGGCAAATCGTATTTCCTGTGCGAGCTTCGCATAATTTACAAACCACCGATCGTCGGACGCCATCCGATATCGGAATTGGATTTAACTGCTTCTGAGTTTCAGCCAGCCGCTGAATCGAAGAATATTATGCATCAACGATGGCCTTTCGATATCGACACGTTTCATGATTTTCTAACAAACGATCTTAGAGATCGATGAGCTATCCATAAAAAAGAAAAAAAAAAAAATGAAGAAATAATGATTGATGATGATTTTTTAGAAGTAATTATTTAGATGAGGGAATATTTATATAATATTTAAATAGAATTTCCGATTTTTCATTTAATAATATTTATATTATTTTTTAATAATTCAGTAAGATGGTGTTAAATTTATATTGTAAAAATATTTAAATTCTAATTTGAATAATTAATTTTCAACTTATAACATATCCTCGAATAAAAATTTGAAATATCTTTAAAAATTTATAATTCATAATTATTTAAATAGTAAATTTCTTTTAACTATCTTAATTATTATTTCGATTATTACACATGAAGCTTTTTAATTTTATTTATACAGTACTTATATTTACTGATTCTATTAAGTATCCTATTAGTTTCTTCTTAAATTATAAAAATATCTTCAAGCATTATTGCATTTACATCTTCGCCTCTCAGAATGACATCTTTCTAATGCAAGTCAAATCGTAAGAGGATTCGATTCACTTTCACTTTCCTTGGGCAAATTCAACGGCATAATCATGATGCAATTTCGAGTATTACATATACGATACAAGAGAAACATAATAATACAATTAGTCAATAATCGATCGTAGGGTTTCCAACTACTATTTGGTAATACTGAAATTCAGTTAACAGGTGTTCATACGACATGGTATTCGAATAATTGGATTTCTATTACGTGGTGTGCAATGCAATAGAAACGGCGCAAAGTCCTTTACACCGTTATAAGGTAATAACGCCGATAAATTTTCAGCAACATGGTAATTCTGACTTTAATCAAACTGTACTTTACTCAGTAATCCTGATTAAACTCAATATTGCCGATATCCACCGTTACAGAAACAATAAATTGACGTATAACACGGGAACCGTCGAATTTCTGTTTACTGCGATTCGCAACCACGATTTTCAATAGTGATTTAGATTGGAATTAGCGGTGTTCGAGGCGATGTTATATTCGATAAATCTTCACAATACAGGAATTAACCTTCGCCGAATTGTAAAACCGATGGGAAAATAATATAGGGTAAGATTTAATGAATATGTAGATATTTAAAAAAATAAATTTGAAGAGAGATTTTAGAAAAATTGTATAGAAATAACATCAATTTGTAATGTAATATATTAGTAATCATTAACCTTTCGTGAACATCTTTGTTAATTCTTTTTAGTTATTATAGAATCCATTTATTTCACATCATTTTGTTACTTGCTATGAACACTATTTTCCACAATTTAGAATCACTTGAACGAAAAGTGGCAATTCAGATGAGAAAATATCAAAAAATAATTTAAAACATCAAAGAATTATATCAAAATATTCTATATTCCGATTTAATATCATAATTATAATGTTTACGTATTTCTTTCAACGTCTTTAATATTAATATACGTTCAATCGATTATCCCTTCTTTTTTTTTAATCCCATCCTTACTTTTAACTTTTTCTGCGTTTCATTTATTTCCTGAACACTTTTTCCCAACGATTCCTAACTCTTTATTATTTCTTTCTCTTCTTCTCCTATTGTTTCAGACAACCGGTGTCCTCCTTCCGCCACCCTTTCATCTCTCCATCCGTGTCACGGCCTTCTCTGAGCAAGCCGCGTCACTTCAATCCCCTCGTTTCGTGCTCGAATGAAATATTTAATAAACTCGTTACGCGAGTACCGTGGCTCACAGCCACGGCAACATAATAAATCGTCGACGAATGTTCCCAGTGGCTGGCTCCCGGCTTTTTAACGCTGTCCAGATTTAGCTACTTTACGCCGTCCAATTCTCTCGGTACAAAATTTTCACACATGGCGCGACCACTTTTTCTATCGCCCCCGCTCGTGTCCCGATTCGCAAGTTCCTCGAGTTAATTTCAGGGAAATGTTCATTTTTTTTCTCCTTCCTTTATTTTTTTAGAATTACGTAAAACCGAGAGAATAGATTGTAATTTATAATTTATGTGAAACCAAGATGTAATTTAGAGACTGTGATTTATTAATCCCATTAATTAGTACAGATTTTATCCATTTTGTATTACATAACAAAGTAAGAAAGTGTTAAGACAAATGAAAAACTAATAGCCATCAAGTAATAGAAATAAAACGTGACAATATTGATCTATTTAATTAATCGATAATTAAATAACGAATTTAAAAATAAATTGTGAAGCTAATTGTGAAAATAAAACGAAAACAAATTAATAAATACAACTGAAAGGTATTAAAACAAAGAACAGAAAGAATCGTGAAAGGAAACATGGTGAATAAAGTTGACTGGAATATAATTAATATAATTAACCAATTAAACAATATTAAATAATTGGCATAACAATGACTACACGAAAAATAAATTGTGTGCCTTTTGTATGCACAAAAAATATCGAGAAATTATCAATAATCGAAAACAAATTAAAAATGAATTGCAAAGTTAATTATAAAAATGAATTAAAGATAAATATGAAGTTTCAGAAAGTGTTAAGACAAATGAAAAACGAAGAGGCGATGAAACGAAACGTGAGGGGGGAAAAATTGGCTCGAAAAAGTTCAAAACAGCGAGAAATAGAAAAAGGGTGCGAAAAGAAGCAACCCTTTTATAATTTGATTCTCTGTACCGACCCTTGTTTTCTGTCTGCGTTTCATCGTTGCTCTCTCGCCGTTTTCCAGCCACCACAACACGATGTACGACACACGTGCGACGCGTCAACCCTGTGATTGCGATTTCGTGCTCTTCCACGAGTTTATTAAATGGCTCGTTCGCTCGTGAATAATTCTGTGTAAAAGGAAAGCTAAGGGGATGTAATTCTGGGGGTCGAAGTGATCGATATCTCGATGGATACCGATACAAATTATTTTTTATTTACTTCTTTTTTAAATTCCTCTTCGTTTCTTGTTTCCCAATATTTGAGTGCAGTTTAAGAAGAATTTAATAAGACTTTAATATGGTTTTTTTCTTTATTTTCATCTTACGTAATATGAATGAACTACTTTTACACATTTTTTTCTCTTATTTCTTTATACTTTTCTATTAGATGTTTCTTAGTTTTCTGACAATGTCCTTTGCTTCTTTTTTAAATTGAAAATTAGATCGTTCGTTAATAAAATGATATAATAAGTCAAGATGTATTGATCATATGACGATTTGAGATTCTCGAGTATTAATCTTGGATAAATAATGAGATGTCGTTGAAATGGAACCATGTTAAGTGGTTTCTTTATTTGATTAAATCAAGGCAGTATCATTATTCACTTGTAAATATTCTTCGCTACATTGAGAAAATATATATAAAATTATACATGTTTCAATTTTAATGCTCACTTAAAATTCTTCTTATTATCAACATTATTATCAACATTTAATGTCTTGACATTTAGATGATTTTTTAAATGTCTTTAGAAAATCAATTGATAGAACAATATTCAAACAACTTTTACATAAATTTGAATAAATAAATTAAAAACGAAAATTAAAAATCAAACTGAACCTATTTCTTCTCTAATTTCTCTTAATCAATACTATTATATCAATTTTTAAAAGAAATATTTCGAAAAAGTTAATTATATTGTCCATCTCTTTACACATTAAAAAACGAAAAATGAAATAAAACAAAATTAATATAATTCAAGAAATAAACTTATCGAAACGAAGGATTAACGATATGGACAAAATACGCTTTAATAATTCTGTAAATTTGAAGTGCAGGAGTAATTCAAAATTCGTTCTCCGACACCCTACGGTGCATCTACCAATTAAATTCGAAGCAGCGATGTGACAAACGAGTGGAAAAGAAGAGAACACCATGTGCAGTTTATACGTTGTATCATTGCAACGAACCGGTAAACGTGAAAAATCATCCAAAATCCTTTCAAAAAAAATTATTTCGGTAATGCAACAATATTACTATCTTTCATTTCATTAGAAAAAAAAATAAATTTGTTTGTAATATATATAATATAATCTTGAAAAATAAGAAAGATTGTTTCCTTGAGGTATGAAATTTTAATTATTTTGGTGAGAATTGGTTAAAAAGCAAATAATGTAGAAAAAAAGAATAAATTTAATGGAAAGTTGGCAAACGAATTTCTATTTATTAATGTAAATAGATATGTAATAAATTGATAAAATTACTTAATCAATCGCTTTCGTATTTCCAATATCGTCGATGTAGAAGTTTCTCGATTATCTTGCAGTTTATGAAGGATATATTGTGCTTGACAGTGTGATAGATTGATGCGTGTACCCGTTAAGTGTAGTTAACAAAGGAGAGTAATTATTAATGTATAACAAGAGCCATCACTGTATTGAGGATCAGCCGTTAATTATCGCTCGAGTTAATGATAATCGTCAATGTGATTTGCTAATTCCACTATTATTAGAATATAAATTTCAGAAATTTCAATTAATAGAGGAATTTAATTGATTCGATACAATCGTTTATTTCATTATTAATAATCATAGAATTTTTTCATTTTTAGAAAAAGCAATAACAGAAATTGACTTCATTTTTTTAAAAAATTACAAAGTCTTTTTCCTTCTGAAGTCTTTTCTTTCGTATCTAAATTTTCTAATTGAAATGATCGATCGAATATACTTATGAAAAATGCATGTTGTAGAATTTCATAAATGTATATTTTTCTTAGCTTTGATAAAGACATAACTGAAACGTAACATACGAGTCATAAATATAAAAAGTAAAAGAAAATTAAAGCACAAAAATCTAAAAAATTAAAACACAATTATTAAAATAAAATTGTCTATATAATAATAATATATAATAATCTTCATCAAACCAAAGAAAATAAAAAATACAATTGAAGAATTAACACGATAAATCAAGTTATCACGACATACGTATGTTTCATCATATCTTACATCAATTATACACGAACGTTCATCAATCATATACACGAACTCCAGAAAATACTTAATAATTTCTAAATAAAACCCATCATTTTCACACTTTACTCACCCTAGGAAACTATATCACCCCTATTCCAAACATCATCTCGCACGACCGACAGAACCCTCGAATAAAACAATTACGTATCCCTGCCTAAACTATCCTGAAAACTTGGAACAAACAACAATATACGAATAATATAGGTCTTACAAGAATTTCTAATTATTCAATGAGTTTCAATATATTTATATATCTATTTAATATATATTTTCCAATCCAAGTAAATTACAAAAATATAATTACAAAAGTAATATTATTTTAATTTTTAAATTCAAAATAGTGCAAAAGGGAAGCTCGATATACGAAAAACATAATATCATCTTTCTCGAAAAAATTCAAAAAAAAGAAAATCCACGTTATCAATTCAACCTTTAATAAAAAAATCGCTTCTTCAAAAAGCTTTATCGATGCTTGGTAATTATTTCCCCAGTAACGAATAGTAATAATAATAATTTTCACAAGTGTTTATCGATACTCCCCTACTAAAGCCACCAAGCCTCGTTGAGTGCGTGCGTAATTTCATGGATCGTGTTTTTCTTACGATCCGCGCTAGCTGTCGGGAGATAACGTTTGTGTAAATATGAACGCAGCCGCTCAGACGAAGGAAGGGAGTCTCGCGGAAAGAGAGGGATAGGAACGAACGTGGCAAAACGAAATCGAGCTGAGAAAACGAGCGGGGAAGCCCTCTCTTCTCTCAGAATAATACCGCTTAGTTTTCTGAGTGCACACGATTCCATTATACCCATCCGCCTGTGGCTCTCTGGAACGCGCCATTAAATAGCTACAACTGCGTATCCTCGATAAACGGTACGTTTTCTCTTGCCAATGTTCCTCCTGGTCCGATCGAGTTTCGCGGAATAGGGCCTGCCTCGAACGTTTTCCTCGGTACTCGCCGAATTTTGAGCCGAAACGGCGGAATATATGTAAATGTAACTGGTTCGGGAGGATGATGATGATAAGGAATACTTTGATGGTGAGAAGAAACGAAAAAAGATTTATTTTATTCGTTTAATTACGAGAAAATTTCTTTTTTCTCATACGAAAATTCTGGTTTTAATTAATATTCGTAGATAGGGTTTTTTAAGAGAAGGAAATCTGTTTAAAGAGATAAAATGAAAATGAAAATGAAATTAGGGGGAAGAATAATGTTTTTTTAAGGTTAAATTTTAATGATATATACTTACAAATTAAAAATATATAAAAAAAAATCTATTATTTGATATATCTCACCACAAAAATTCTTCCATATAACGTAAGAATGTTACGGTTTTTCCCTATTCTTAATAGGACGAGTCCTGTGGCTTCGTCATCTTGACGTTCGGGAGGGAGTCCCCAAGGATGGTTGGGCCGTGGAAAAATAAAGGGATGACGAATGGGAGAGCGATAACAAGGATCGTGGGATCTCATTTCGTCGCCTGGCGCACGACGAATGGGGAAAAAATTTTTCGATGTCGCGGAAGCATAAATTCACCGAGACGAACGCATTTCTTCTGCTTGCCCTAGGTTACGTAGCAATTTTTCATCCGAACGCGAAATATTTTCGACGTCAAAGTGATACCAGGGGAGGGAGCCTTTGGTTAAGCGGAGATCCCGTAATTCTGCTGATTAATAGATTTGCAGAATTTAATCGTTTGGATCTGATGGATATTTTCGGGGAAAATGTATAGCAGATATTATTACATCAATCCTAATATTACATAATTAATCTTTAAATGGATTAAAAGCGAATATATAAAAATCTCTATTGCTATCATTCTAAAATATATTAAAATATATATTTCTGATTCGGTTCTACTTAATTAATAATTCTATTAATTATTATAAAAATAAAAAAATAAAATTCATTTCCATGTCTCTTCTGTAATATATAGAATTGAAATATAAACGTTTAACTTTATACAAGTTAAGAATTTTTCCTTTCTATCATTAATTATATCTAATTTATTAAATATATTAAAGATAATTTAATATATTTTCTCTCTAATAAGAAAAAACCGACTTAAATTACAAACAAGTATTGAATCATCCATGTTATATTTTCTATCCGGAAATACGGTATGCAGCATATGATCCTGCACCCACGTACACCCAAGATTACAGGATCTTCGATGAAATTCGAAATAAATAGAGGAAACGAATTGATTCTCCGCGGAGAGAGTATCGTGTACAATTGAATATTCTCTATCGAAGGTCCCCGAAATTTGTACCGTGGCAGAGGTGCACGTGTCTCCGGAATACCAAACCGCCCCTATTTCTCGATTCCTTTGTGAAAATCGGAAAACACGCCGATTCCGCAAAGAAAATCGTGGAACGAGCCACGTCGCCACCGGGTCATCGGTGCTTCTATACTAGACGTGACTCTCAAGGACGCTTGCCATCGCGCCGTTTGAAAGAGGAAGCCGCTCAGCCCCGAGGGATATTTGCGTATCGACGGAAGAAAATTAAACTGAAAGCCTCGTGGAGCAAGGCAGACGCCGACTTCCACGTCCACTTCTACGGCGGAAAAATAATATCTTTTGTTATTTCAATTTGGAAGCGGCGTTCAACCAGATACGGAGTCGTTTCGAAAAATCTGAGACGCGGAGATCGATATCTTTCTGTTGACAGAGATTTGATTTATATATGGGTTTTGTTATAATTAAAATATCTTGTTTATATTAATAAATATAATTTGATTACTTCACGCAACGAAAGAAATATAGAATATCAAATACGCTGTTAATAATCTGAACGAAATATACATGGACACGAAAATTTCAATTTTCACATTCGAATATTAAAATTTTAGAAAAAAATATTCATCTGCACAGACATGGTAAAAAAATTCCATTAATTATCTTTTTCAACGTGCACAAAACTCAATATTACGAGAAAAGAGAGTCTTCAATTATTCCACTCTTTACACTCTTATCGTGATTCTCGATCAACTCGCAAGGATCGTCGAGAACTTCGAAAATGAATTGAACGCTCGGTTTCACGTGGATCGTGTACACAAAGCTGAGATGGAAAACGGTTGGGAGAGCTGGTCGCTATGAAAAGGGGTTCGAAATTAACGGGATTCTACTTATCCAGGGAAGCAATAATGCCCGAATCCTCGCCAGTCGATGATAATCGCACGAACGCGACGATCGAGAGAAGTTCTTAATAAACGGGAGGAGACAGGAAGGAATAATCGAGCGAAGCATCTCTCCTCTCGTCGAGATCGCAGATATCGCGACCGGTCGTGCTTTTGAATAATTTCCATCTCACCGGATATACACGAGGGAATCTCGAAACGTTTGATGACAGAAACGAACGATTTCAAGGCTCGTCGGGTTTAAATATCGCTCGTTGACTTCTATTACGACGCGTTTGTTCTTTGATATTGACTTTATATTCGATTACTATTACTTTTTTTTTTCAATGAAATTGAAGATTCGATATATGAAACATTTGCATATAATAGAAATTAAAATTTTAAATTCTTTATGGTCTGAATAGTGTATCGATAATTTATAACAATAAATCAAAATAATTAGTAAAATAATTTCGATGTATTTGAGAATTTAAAATTTTTAATTTAAAATATTAATCTTTGTTCGATATTGAAATTAAAATGATAAAATTTTATATTATATTTTACATTATATTTTATATTAAAATGATAAAATTCAATAAAATTTGTCCCGAGTCTATAAACTTATTTCAAGAACAAGAATTACACATTCTATATATTCTTTTTAAAATAAATATTAAATTCCCGACAGATTAAATTCATTTCATAAACAAGTAAAACAATAAACGTGACGAAAAAATTATATAAAACGAGCAAAAAGAGATGTTATTTGACGTGTAAAGCGGCCACGTTAATTGAGAACAAAATAATGAATATGTTCTTTCAACTCTGAAAACAGTCTAGTGAAACACAGTAGAAAAAGTGTGAATAATCAGACGAAGCAAAAATAATGGGCGGACAGTGGAAAGAGAGCAGTATAGGTCAGCCACGTTAAAAAGGAAAGATCGGCAAGTTAGTGAAGAAGCACAACGTAAAGTACAATGCTTTCCACAGTGGATCACGGATAATATAATCGCTTTGTTTCCTCATTTTTGTCCCTCTGTGACTTCATTAAATGAATCTGATACGTTTCAAATTATCTTTCACCTTATCTTTCTTGCATCTTCTTTAAAATTATAAGGAACTATATTTTTATTAAAAAGAAGTTCCTCTATTATTATTATTATTATTATTATTATTAAATATTTACCTTAAAGATAAAATAAATGAAATTTCTCTTATTTTAAAAATTCATTTCTACTTGAAAATATATTCCCTCATCCGCATTTAATATTTTATTATTTGCAATTTATCTAAAATTTAATGAAATATTTCAATATATCAATTCAATATTCATATTTTCATCTTACATTCCTTTATTCATAAAATCATGATTGCACTTTCTTTCATTTTTTGATTAAATATGATAAAGTTAATATAAATTCAACGTAGTAAACAAGAATAATTAGACAAAATAGATTAGAAAAATTATTGTAACTCATTACTCAAACGATAACGAAGTTGGAAGGTTAATATTCCTATTAAGGATCCTGTCTCCATCATAATTTCAAGAAGTTCGATAACTTTCTCTTATCACGATCCCTGGGCTAGGATGGTTCTTGTTAGATTGTCCTTTGGCTTCTCGACATGATTTCGCTCGCAAAATCAGTTTTATCTGCGAGAGAATAATTTACCTACGGAAAGTTACCACCACTGCCCTAATAAAAATTTTCTCGCCGAGGAGGAAAACTTCGTTTATTTTGGTAATACATCAAAATTCTTCGTATCAAAAGAGATTCGGATAAGTGTTGCAAAAGTTCTCTTTCATTTCTTTTCTTTTATAAGAATTTTACTAATGAGCGTTGCAGATAATAATAAAAAAATATCTCAAGTCAATTGAATTTATAAGATTATTTTAATAATCTTATATATTGAAATATTGAATGTCTTCAAAATTATTAACAATATTTAAAAATATAAATCTACAATATATTATAATTTCTGATCAAATTGATTGATAAATTATTTTATTTAAAAATTAAATAAAAAATTCCTCTCTATCTTATTTCAATCCTTCCTTCCTCACACCCATGTTTAAGAAATTTTTCTTCCATTTAAGGTAGAAGATGAATGATAAACGAACCCGTTAAAAGTTGTAGGAAAACTACAGCCGGAAGCCACGGAGAAAAAGTATGTAACAGGACTAGATGGATACGGAAGCAAAAGATGAACGTAGAAAGGGTCAACTGGTATATTTACGTAGCTATATACCTAGAGGTTTTCACGTAACCCTGGTTGGATACTCTGGCAAGTTCTATGATTAAATATTACCAAGGATACTCTTTCGTCTCTGGCGAAAACCTCTTTATCCGGTAAAGAGGTTCGAAATTCCCTCAGCCTTTTCTCAATCCGCCATTTCTAATCTCTATTCTATCTTTTTATTCGCCTTATTTGATTTTACACTCTTCTATGTTATAGGATTTCGTTATAAATTCCTTTCTATTGATATTACGTTGCTTCATTTTAATATTATTTTTATTGTAAGATTTTACACATGAATACTTGATTTGATCTTGAAAGCAGAAATAAAATAAAATAAAAAAATAATTTTTCTTCTATCTTCTGCAATATTTCAATATTTTCCAGTTCAAAATATAATCAAAAAATAAATTGAAAAAAAAATTCATAAATAAATTTTCTTATGAATTCTTTCTTTTTGTTACTTTATAAATCATCTTCAAATATATGTTTCATATATATATAAAACATTATATATATAAAATAAAAATTTCAATCTTTGACGTCAAAAATCTCAACGAAATCTTGGGGAAAAAATGTAAAAAGCAGAATAGAGAAAAAGAAGGAATAAGAAAGGACGAGCTCGTAATATCTTGGAAATATTCTCAAACGGGCTGTAGCTATATATATATACAGGAGTAAAATTCGAACTTCGCGATTATATTTTCCAGAAAACACAAAGCACTGCGACTACCCTCTTACCTACTCTATTTTTTCTTCTTTGACATATAGTAGAAACACCCAAAAGAAATTAAAGAAGTTGCAAAGAATGATTGTTATAAATTTATATAATACTTTATATAATAATTGTTTTTCATTGTTATTTATGAAGTAATGGATAATTGGAATGCTTTGAATTGAAAACATCAATTGTTTATCTTGGAAAATATAAATATTCTTGCGAGTGCTTATTTTTGATAGATGTTTTCTAATTTTGATGAAAATAAAAAAGAATATATATATAAACCATTTAAAATAATTATATAAAAATATAATTCAAATTAGGAATTTTATTCTAAAAAAAAAAAAAAGAATTTTTGATCTTCATTATTAATAAAAAAATAATAAATTATTCCAAAATTATTATACATGCATCCAATATTATATACATACTATCAAAAGGAAACTAAAACTCACGTTTCAACCTTCTTACAAAATTAATTCACAACAACATCTAAACCAATCACACAAATTCCAACATATCCATTCAATCCGCAACAAAAAGAAAAAAAAACAGCTAAGAGAACTTGCTATTTATTCACCGATCCCCAAGAAATCGGTGGTCCTGTCATTCATTCCAAAATCAGGCCATCAAGAAGACCATAATTTTAACGATACCCATCATCATTCATTCCACCCTCAGAGATTCACTTCATTATCTCCTATTTCTTCGTATTCGAGTTCCAAAGTACAAAAAATAAAATGAAAAAAATAAAAAAATTCTAGGAATCTTCAATTTTAATTTTACAAGTTCGAACTCGCATTTTACATTACGATTCCTTCGTTTCCGGGACGAAACTTCGGAATTCGATTTCACACCCCTTTAGACATCTGGAGAACGGAACGGCAAATTATACATTACTTCTGTACTTACAGGCGGGAAAGAGGTATCAGAAGGGGAATTCGTGTAACATCCGCGAGAAAAATCCTGTCGCGGAGTGAAAAGGATTCGAATGGAAACACGTAGACGAGAAACGTATTTCGACAAGAAAGGAGGAAAATGCACGAGAAAAGAACTATCGTTTCGAGATCTACGCGACGAGATTATTTCTTATCGTGAATAGTCGAGATAGTTTTACGCGATACTTTCACAATGACAAGGTTTTTTTCTTATAATGGTAAATCGGAGGGAAAATTTTTAAGGTTTTGAAGAAGAATGAAATTTTTTTCTAAGAATTTATTCTTACAAAAGAGATCCTGTATATTATCGAGAATAATATGTTTGATAAATATATGTTCATTTTATAATATATTGTGTGTAAAAAAATTTTAAAAATTAAAAATTAACTGTAATTAATTACTATTATCATGAATATTATTATTCCAAATCTGATATATAGCTACAAAAAGTATTTGCACATTATTATATTTATTTATTATAGTTCTTAAAGTAGGTACTAATATATTGATATGACTAGTAAAATGTAAAATATGATAACAAAGTTTATCATTAGAAACTAAAGCTATAAATACAAATACTTTTTGATTAAATTAAAAATTTATATATTCTACATTAAAATTATTTTGTTAATTTAATATTATTATTATTATCATCAATATATTGTTATTATCAATTATCAATTAAAATTATTTAAAACCATTCTCGTTTAAACATAAGATTCCCTCTCAAAATCCGAAATTAAAAAGAAACCAACGAAATGGCTTAACGCACGGATATGCGTTCTATCCGAAAGAAAAAAAGCAATCTTTATTTTTCGCAAACCACTTTATATCCCTCAAAGCTGGTAAATCAGATTACCTTTCGCCTCCACCGGTGAAAATTCAATTATTTCCACCGCGCTTCCTCGAAAAAAGGAAAAAAAAAGAGAGAGAAAAGAAAAAAAGAGAGGGGGAAAAAAAAAGAGGGTGAAATATTTTCACACGTTACACAACCGTGTCGAACCGTTGAATCAAAGGTGTCACGCGCAACACGTTTTCCCTATCGCGACACGGGCATGAAGCACAAGCCTTTGTCCAGCCACGTAATTTTTCGGTTTCATTTGGCCGGCCTCCAAACGGGTGCATATTGTGTCAGCTGAATTCTCTTCTCAGACACGCGGGAAATTGCTTGGCCGGAAATGGCCGCAGGGTAACAACCATTGTCCTGCGGCACGGCCACCCGGAAAATCGTTTTAATTGGTTCCGCGGAACGGCAGGAAATTAGCTCGGCACGATACTCTTCTTCACGGTTAATCCGTGCCACGATAACGATCATCGAATTTCGCGTATGTGTCTCGTTCGAAAATATCACGGGACAGTATGTCCAATAGAGGATACAGAATTTTTGCGATCAATTTATTTATATCGATTCGAAATGGTACGAAACTTATTTTTCTTCTCAAAAAAACTTAGGTATAGAAAAATTATGTATTATATTGTTTTAAATATGTTGGTAGAGAAATTAAAATTGTAATATGTAAATTTAATGTGGACACAGAATAATTTTTTTTATAAAAAAGTATTTCTTATTAATTTTAATAATCTTGATATATATAGAATGTTTAACCATAATTAAAGGTGTCCAATTTAAGAAGATTTAGAAATAAGTTAAAATAAAACGAATATTAAGAATTAAAAAATTATATTAATGATTATATTGTTAATTAAAGATTATACTTTTGAAATTGTTTTTTTAATTTTCAATAACTAAAAAACAAAATCGAAAATACAATCTTGACTTTCATCTCACTTCGACTTAAAGGAACCGAAAATCTTCCACATCATCAAGAAGAAACTCAATTTTATTTAATCAAAAATTTTAATAAAAATAAATATTACTAACTCCTACTAAAATATGATTAAATTGCCAAAAAATAAACCAAAATTTTCGATCAAATAATCAAATATCAAATTTGCAATTGTACATACGTCGGATCAAAAATATTTTTACAAATAGTTGCATACAAAACGTTCCTAAGAATGTTTCTCGGTTCGTTGATGCAGCACATGTCGAGACCATTCAAATGGTCGAGGTGTGTCCCACCGTTCCTATGATATTATAATCACCGGAAATTTGGACGGGTGACCGGAACATGGAACCGAGAAATGATCCTCGATTTCCAGGACGCGGCGGTGATTTCGTTTCGGGACGATGCCACGGTGCAATTACTTAATTAGTTCTCGGGAAGCGATATTTAGGGAGCGCACTAATTCGCAAACCGGCGGCGGTGCGGAGAATTTGTAGAGTTTCATCGCGCAACCGTAAATCCCTAGTGTCGTACAGATTCTAGAAATGCACGAGTTAATTTCGGCCGCTGTCGTTGCCCGCTTTGAATACGGAACGTGATAAAGGTAATATTATTTTACTAGGAATATTAGAGTGCCGTGAACAGATAGGTGTTGTATTATTAGCTTCAATAGTGTCTCGAATAATTGCATTTCACATTGACTTGTTATCTTTAATTCTTTTTAATTAAATTTAACATTGAATTTAAAAATTAATTTTATTTCAATTTGAGCTGAAGCATTTAGAGATAGAGAATCTACTATACATTTATATTATTATGTGAAAAAAAGTGTATTTGATATATTTAAAAGAATGTATATTTATTAGCTGTTATATATATTACAGGTAATTTTAGAAAAGACAATTCTTCCATAAGAATGGAGATTACTAACAACTACATTCACCGTACAAATGCACAAAGATTTCACGATATTATCATTTTATAAACTCGTTCGATCGTTATAACACTTTTTATTTCTCCAATCGTCGCCTCGTCGCATTGAATTATATTTTATTTCTATTCCGTCATTGGACCAGGTGTGCATTATACTCCATTTCACTCGGTTGAACACATAGAATTTCTATCAAACGATTATCCTTTCCGCCATCGAACAAGCGGAATATCATTTCTCATTCTTTCTCACATTTATCCTCCGATACATGGAAAAGTACCAATGTCGATTGAAAACTAATGTATACTTTCATATAATTCCGAAGTAAGAGTACTGTATTTCGTATGACAAAATATAGTTTCATTCTTTTTTCTACAAAATCGTTTTCTTTCAATCATTTATATATACTATATTTTACAATTGATAAACACGTAATTGACTATATATACACAATAATATAATACTCTAAAGAAATAAATATCCGAATCGTTTAATTTAGTAGTCTATAATTTCCAATTTTATCATATTTCCAAAAAGATCTTAATAATAAAAAAAATAAATAATAAATTCCGAAATTAATGAATCGTATTTGTATCCCAATTTTAATTTTATTAAATAATCTCTTTATGCTCTTGAGAATTAATCCCATTAATTCTTTCTATCTTTCGTTAAAGTGTATAACGTAGGATATGTAGTACACTTATTTATAAAGATGTATATATATGGAGATGTATATATATATATATATATATATATATATATAGAGGAGACAATATTACACCGTGCAGGTGTGACTGTGACGTAAAGTCCCAGAGGATAAGTAGTTGCCGGAAGCGGAAGGAAGCTTTTGCAGCGAAAGCAAAACGAAACGGCGATGGAATATATTTGCAAAAAGAGAACAGCGTGAAAGAACGTAATTCGTAAGGGAGAAGGGAAACACCTTGAGTAGTAATACCGACAAGAGGTATTTCCAGAGGAAAAGTTGGCTTCAACGTGGCGGAATTCTTTTCTAACATTTTTACGAGGAGTGTGTTATAATGTTGCCGCACGATGGAAATAAAAAGGTGATATTAGCCGTGTGAATATTTAATTGTAGAGGATATTTCTCGTGAAATTTTTTTCTTTATGCGAGTAACGAGATTTGAATGAAAGTAAGTGAAAAAGTGTATAGTTAATTTACGAAATAAAAACGAAATTAAAAATTGAAGATTTCTTTTTTCTTCTTTTTAAATTTCTTAAAATTTTATATAAAATTTGAAGTACGTTTAAATTTATAAAATTTGTTATGCGCGAATAAAAAAATGTTGGTAAACTTTTTTTATAATGCATCCTTTGAAAAAAAATTATTACTAAACGAATATCGTTACACAAAATAAAAATATCAGAATTCGATATTATTTTTATTATTAAAGATTATTCTTTATTGCCAAGTGTTATAATCTATTAAAATCAATAAAACGAATGATCATTCGAACGCGTTACACAACGTGGAAGCGAGAAACGTTTCGAGTGTCACGTTATCCCTTTAAAACCAACGGTATCAAAGCTCGGACAAAGATCCCCTTAACACCTAAAACTCTATCGTCAAAGCAGCGAATAACATCTGTGCGCGCAAGTATCCTACTGTCTGTGCTACGATCTGCATACAACGAACCATTATTACACGGTTCAAGGTAGGAAGTGCGCTGTTAAATCTCAAAGGGCAGATGGTTCCTGGAAACCGGAAGCTAAAAGGAAGATGACACTGCGAATAGGACGTGAGGAGCGGAGCAGAAATTGGAAAGATGATGGCAAAAAGCGAGAAGAGAGACGAAGCGAAGATGGAAGAAGATGCAAGAATCGGACGATCAAGCGAGGTGATGGGACTAGAGGAAAATGGATGACGCGTGGATAAGCGAAATGGGGTGTTGCGTGAAAAATTATCATTCTAGAATGATTTCTTTTTTTTTGTGTATATGAAGTGTGAAGTACTGTTGCTATAAAAAAATGGATATACACTTATTATTATGTGTCATACCTTCGTTGAATATTAAAATATAACAAAATACGTAGAATATTTTTATATATATAAAATAAATTTTCCAAGTAACTAAAATTCTCATAAATCCTTATTACTTCTTCAATTAAACAACAAATGATTATTCTTTAAAATAAATAGAAAAGAAATTAATCTTACTATCAAGCAACATCTAAGTAAGATCAAAATCCAAAATCTTTGTACGAACGAGATGAGAAATCAGAGAAAAACCCTATGAATCCTCGAAGAAAGGGTTGCAAAAGGGAAAGGTGCGCAAGCATTACGGTGTGATATTCCCCGTGCAAACAGGCCCGGAGAAGGGAGATACTACATCCACAGTGATCTTCGTTTTCGATGGATAGAAGAGAGTAAGATATTTGCCCGACTGGCAGCACGAAAAGTGGATTTCCCGGCGCTTCCTTGCCAGAAAAACGGTTTCACCGCTTCGACTTGTCCCCGATTCCGCCTCCACAGACGAACGAATATGTTCTATAAATGTATCGGGACGTTTGTTTGTTTTTAGGAAGGGAGGGATTTCATTCGTTTCAAGAACACCCTCGAACCACCTTACAGCTTGCTATTTCGAAAACGTTTTCTCTTGGCGAATCGATGGAGGGAGAGAAGAGATTCTTAAGAATAGATGCGGATGAATATTTCGAAATGAGGAGATTTCTCGGAAAATGATGGAGCTCGTATGCTCGAGAGTGCTTAGTTTTGAATAAATGATTTACAGGAGGATATGGTTGTTGGGAAATACGATGTGGAAATTGTGTAAAATATGTTTTATAGCTTTGTGATAAAATGTTTTAATTTTTTTGGCAAATTGAAGAGAGAACATTTGTTACTGAGAAAGAAAAAGAGAAAGAAAAAAGTATAATATTAATTTTAAAAATATTTAAATTAATTTAAATCACATATTTGAAAATCTAAAATATTGAAAAAGAATGTTGCAAAATGAACAAAGATCATAATTTTAATATGAATAATTCAAAGTAATATTTTCTTTTTCTATCAAATATATCAAATATGTTTTATAATTGAATCAAGCATAAGACATCTGCAAAGAAATTTAGCTTAGTATAGAATTAGATTATATTTGAAACATTCTTACATATAGGAATGTGATATAGAGAAAACGAAATGTAGATAGAAAATATAAGATAGAAAAGCAAGAATGTAGTAAAAAGATGAAAAGAAGCGAAAACTTAAATAAAACATTGACTTTGCTTTCTTAAGAGAATGCGACTAATGGAATAAAAGGAATACTAGTGGAAAAGAATCATCAAAAATATTTGCAGCAACGTAAATAAAAATTGGATAGCTACTTATTTTTCTTCCCAAGAACACATATGGTAACATGCAGTTCACATTTATAAGAGAAAGAGCATTCCATGAAATTATTCTTAATCTTACAACAATGAGTTGACAATTGCATATGTAAGAATTTTTATATTTCTATTTCTCTAAATTTTACTTTTAAAGTTTTTCTAATTTTATTTTCTTTAAGTTTAATATTTTTATTAAATATTTTGTGAAAATATCTATTTAAGGAATATCTAAATCTAATCTATATACTATTTCATTTTATGACAATATTTTTGATTTTATTATTTAATAATTATTTTCATAAGTTATCTAATATATATCATATATAATTATCCAATATTATTTAATATTATTTACTTATATATTTATTTTTTCATTAAAAAAGAATATTATGATTTATAATAACAATATATTTCATACAAAATATTACATATTCTAATCATATTAATAAAAATTTTGAATTCGTTTTGATAAAACTAAAAATAAAGATATCTTAAAAATTTAAATTCTTAATAAAAATTTACTAGAATGGAATTTACAATGATGTTCAAATATATAAATATATTTTCATTGAAGGAAAAATGTAAAATCTCCAAACTTTATCCGAAAATATATGTGACATGGAATGAAAATAGCTGTATAAAGTCCCTTATAATGAAGACAACTCTTTACGACGACGGTCCACAAATAAAAGATAATCAGAACAGATGATGTCGCGTTTCCACGTTTATCTCTATATTCCCGTCATTAGGAGATAAGTGAAAAACCATTTAAATTTCTAATAAATTTTAAGAATATTATCATCTCTTTTTTCCTTCGAATAAATTTTGATTATCTATGAATAGTAATTACTTAGTCACTGTTACCAACAAGAGATGGTTGTTATTTTATTTCTCAGATTTTCTTTATTTTAACAATTTAATATAGAATATTGATAAATTATATTTTCTCAATTTTTCATGTAACAAAATACAAAACAAAACAATAAAAATGAAGATGAATCATATTGAAAAAAATATTTTTAATTTTATTTTAAACGAAAAAATACTTTACCAATTACTATATCACCAATAAGTAAAATAAAATTAAGATATCATCAAATCTCAACTTTCGTTAATTTTTTTTTTCACATTAGAATAAACAATTCCCAAAAAATAAATAACAACAACGAAATTCTACTGTGTAACAAATGAATCTATACCGTGAATTAAAACTGTTCGAATTCAATGCAAAAAGTAATAACGTTTGCAGAACATTCAATATGTAATCTCATTTGACTATTTGATCGAAACATTTTTCTCTTTCATCGTCTCCCTTTTCACGCTCTTTGCCTTTATTCCATGATTCGCGTTCGAGAAACCTGTTTCCGTGGCAGCCAACAAGAAAGAAAAGATGGAAGAAACGTTCATCGAGCGAAGAAAGACGTTTAAATATTTCTGAGATAGGAACGACAAGCGTGCAATATGCAAGAAGAAGAATGGAGGCAAAAAGAGGGAAAGCTGTCTTCGATGCAGCGTTGAAAAATATTAAATAATCATTCCACGTAATGCATTATTAAATAAAATGCCAAGTAATACCGATGATAAATTACGATACATAATTTCACGACGATTTAATTAATGGAAACGAAATTAATTGTTGCAATTCATTTTGATATATCGATCGTATTATGTCGTCGCATCTGAATATATCTTTTAAAAGTAGAATAAATTATTTCTTAAATTTTTATTAAATTCTATGTAAAATGTAAATTCTAATGTAAATATTAAATTTACATTAGAAAACTAAAGTTTTTCCTAATATAAGATTTATAAATAAATGATAAGTTGTTTTTTTTTCCTTTAATTCAGAAATTAATTATTAATATAAAATAATGGCAAAAATAATTTAATCTAAATTCATTCAACTACTTTTATTAAAAAATAACAAATTTAAAAATTTTTTGAATATTGTAAAATATATTCTATTGATGAAAAATTAACAATTATAATAATATGTTCGAAGAAATTCTTAAAATCACATCTCTCATTGCAAAATATATTTTTTCCTGAATTATTTCGATCATATAATCAAATAAAGAGGAAACAATTTTAAGAAACTTTTAAAAGAAAAAATAAATACTATATCTTTCTACACCAATCGATTTTTTCAAGATCTTTGTAAAATTTCTTAAGAAAAAAATTTCTTATCCTCAATTAAAAAAAAAAAATAAATAAATAGCAAATCTTTTACCATATTATTTTACCATATTATTCTACACCAATTCCTTCCAGGATCGTTGTCGATCACTGTTGGGCCCCGATCAAAATGTGGAGACATTCCGAAGAAGTGTCCACCTCGACATCTGGTGGTCCGACCAACGGGACGAACATCGAATAAAAGCGGACAGGTGGCCACCCTAGGGGCTCAAGATAAGCTTCGGATCAGGTTTATGGTGCTGACCGAACGGATACATTTCGAGCAAAATGAACTTCTCGAAACTCGTCTCTTTCTGGGCTGTCTGCCCCGCGAGAGGACCACACGTGTTCGGTTTCGGACCCCATAGAGTAGCGCGTGCCCTCCGATAATCGTATAACATGCATCGAGCTTGTTAAAGACCGATATAGAGAGTGGACGATCGACGTTTCTCGCATTCACGTCATCGCATTCACGAAGTGTTATCGATAGTGTGATATTTTAAGGTTCGGCGCATATTGGAACGACCATCGGATCATTTTTGCGCCAGTTTCGACTAGAGTGGCATATTTTATGTGAAAGTGTAAACGAAATACAATTTTTTTAATGGTAATTGTATATATATATATTTCAACAAAGATTATAATAAAAGGGATCTTATTTTATTTGAATTATGATGATATGAAGGTAAAAGAAAGTTTTAAAGAAAGTTGAGAATTTCTTATATCTCCAAAATAATGATTAATAAAATTTATATAGTTTTTTTTATATTGTTCTTATAAAAAAAATCTACGTTTTATATGATATACTACATTCTGATATGTACTTTTTAAATATTGATTTTATAACCATTTATATTTTATTTGCAATTTTAGTGATATTATGTGTGATTGAACAATAAAGAATATAGTATAAAATAATAAAATAATTTAATATTTATATCCATATTTAAAATTAATGTTTTAATTCGTATGTGTTTATTGCTATATTATTATATGAAAATATTTTTTAAACTCCACGTTCATTAGAAATAATTTCAATCACACAACAATAACTAAAAATAATTCTTACAAAATTATTTACAAATATCGAAATGAAAAGATAAAACAAAAATATCCGGGCAGAAAATAAACTGGAAATTCAAATTAAAAATAATCACTTCGTACCAATCCCCGTAAAAATAATCGAATTATTCGGATCATGGAAGGTTTTATAACCTCAGACTTAAATTGATATTATTTTCAACTCGCTGAATCTGAAAGAACAACCGTGTATCAATTAATATTCGAAAAAAAGAACATAAATTTAAAAAGTTATATTTACTTTATAAAATTCGTTACGTAATGAATAAATTCAAATATTATTTGTTAAATATGGAAAATGAGTTAAGAAAGTAAGTTAAAAAACAATCGATTTAAATGTAACGAGAAATATCTGAAAGAATTCTATAGAAATAGAGGAGATTGTGTAAATATCTACATGAATAAATAACATAGTCCAGTATTTCTTTGCAAACAGTAAATCCAGGAAGAAATTGTAGACGAGATTCGAGACATTCCCTCTGTTGGCTGACAACAATTTGCATCGATAATATTGGTGGACTAGGGAACGAGGGATCAAAGTTTGTCCCGTGGGAGATGTGGAAAGCTTAAATGGTATTCCACCGTGAATAAGCAATTACTAAAACGTAGACAGGGATAAAAATGCATTTACCGATGATGGAAAAATATGTTTCGTGAAATATAGGAAGTTTTATGAAACGAATCATTATATAAATTTTGTTATTTATAAAAGAGGCTTAAAATAATTAATATAAATTAAAAAGTTACAATAAATACAAATTTCTATATTTTTAAATATAAATTCTTTTTTCTTGTTATTAAAAATTCTTTAAATTTTTTTATATAATCAGAAGAACTCGAAAACAAAAGTAATCTATGTTGGAATATAAAAAAATAATCTACCAATCATTTAGAATTATTTCAAAATTTATTTACACGGCAAATTTTAACATGCATTATATTTTAATATGTTTATTTAATAAGATGCAAGTTAAAAGTTAAAAAATAAAATTAAATATGAAACGAAATCAAATTAGATTTTTATTGAGGAAATGTGTCTGGTAAATTCGTCTTCCTTTCCTCGGGCGAATGCTGCGAAAATAAAATAAACGAACCAGCAGGTCGGCATGTTTCGTTTGATTCTGGGAAGAAATCGAGTAAAAGAAAGAAAGGGGAGAAGATAAAAGAGGAGGAACGAGAACGTATCAAAGGCAGAGGCCTATCTTTTATTCGAACGAAAATTAATACGGGACAACGGTATCAGTTTAATTTTTTTCGAACTGGAGAACAGGAAATGCAAGTGGAGTATAAAGATACGAATTTATGATCTTCCTTCTGCTCTGCATTCTAAATTTAAAGTTGCACATAACTTGCAACATGTGTAACACTTGATATAATCTAAATATATCGAATTTTTATAGAGAAACATTAATGAATAATTTTATATTTTTTTAATCCATTGGAATCGTGTGTGGAGCAATTTTTTATCCATTAAACCAATAATTTTCAATCGCGATTTTCAGTTTCCTTAAAAAAATTAATTACTTACATTAAAATTTTATGATATAGCAAAATATATGTAATATATTATATTTTTCATTAATTTAAATAAAAGTATGCAATTTTTATTAATTTATAAAAAAATAATATTTTTTCTTTTTTCATTTATGCTCCAAAATAACAATAAAATTAATAATAATTATTTTCTCAGTTAAAAATCGATAGATTAGCGTTAAATATGATTTTAAAATAAAAATTAAATATAAGTTTTTTGTAAATTTCATATAAAAGTATATAATACTATGCAAAGCAAAGATCCCTAAAGCCATCCTGGAAAGTAGACATCCCACTAAATTCACGTTTGTCACGGTGAAAAATAAATTATTCATTCTGCTAAAGCATCCTGTACCTCCGATTCTTTTGCTTTTAGCTATTTTATTATTCGTTCGTCTTCATTTCTACATTTCTCAATTTTATTTTATATTAGAACATTAGAATTTTTTAAAGAAAAATTTAGATACTTTTTAAAAAAATCTAAAAAATTTAAAAGGCTTTAATATAAAAAATTAAAGATTAAAAATTAGAATAATTAATAAACTCGATTGATAAATATTAACTGAATTAATTTGTGTAATTTTATTAAAAATTAATAAAATATTTTGTCTCCTTTAGTTACGTTGAATTAACTTAACACTTATATATTCTAATTTATTAACATAAAATTTTAAATTTCCCGCCTATTTTATTCAATCGACCCGGGAATTTCAAATTCAGAAATATAATCTATCTTAATTTTACCTGATCAATTAATTATAATTATCTATAGTAAATGAAACTGCATAAAAATAAAAAGATAAAACACGAAAGAAGAAACAAATAGATGAAGGGTGAAAAAAAAGAACAAGGCAAAAACATGAACGAGGTGAAAAGAAGGTCAGGCTTGGAAATGCTGTGTTTTCCGAGACACCTGATGCAAAGTACGTGTACTCTCACGTAAAAACATCGACAATGCATCCTCAATTCCTCGACAAATCTCGTGAGAAATGTGCGTACAGCCTCTGCAAGAATCATCCTAATAGTTTCCACGACACTCTAATTCCTTGACTAAAGACTAGCAAGCATGTACTACCGCCTACTACGAAGTTATAATGCTTACATTATAGTACTATTTATTTAAGTACATTCTCCAACAACCAGTTGAAGTGTTTCGTGAAATTCTTCGTAAAAAATTGAAAACATAGAAGCTTTATCCTGACGAATAATACATTTTTGAATATTATTGTAAAATATTAATAAATTGATAGATTAGTAAAATTGGTAATGTGAAAATAAAAAATAATAATTTAATATTAAATATTAAAATATAGCTTTAATATTTTTGTAATTGAAGTTGAAAGAGTTCAATATGGCGTTCGTTTTCACCATCGCTAACTACAAAATTAATAGTATAATAATCTTCACATCTTCTAAATTACTTACTCATCTATCTTCATCAAACTCGTATTTCCAAAACGATTTAACCACGTACAAATTAAATTATCTCTTGCTTTCTCAAAATAGATAAAAGAATTATTAAAGAAGACATAAAAAGGAAATCATTTTCTTTTCATGAAGTACATAAAATATAAAATAGAAGATTAAAATAGAAGATAAATTAAAAAAAAATCATTACTTTTCCAGAAGTGAAACAAATAAAAGAAACTTAAGAAAGAAAATTAGCTTTCTTTATGTCAGTAATAGTCAGAAAAATAAATGAAAAGAAGAAACATCTAGATTTTCTTCAATAAATAAAAGAAAGAATAAAATATATAAAATACTTAAATAAATGAATAAAATAAGAAGAAATCTACAACAATCATCATTAATCAATAAGATTATTGACAAGTTGATCAATAATTATCTTTGTTACGTTAAACTGTACTTACATATGTTACAATTGAATAGCTACATCACAGTTAAGGTCAATGATATAAGAGCATGACAGAGTTCATGAAACCCAGTGAAACCCAGACAACGTATGTTACGAAAGTGGAGCAAGCAGGAGGGTGAGTGAAGGGCGCGAGCGTGGAGAAGACGCGTGAAACAAGTGGAAGTTGAGCCACGAGGCACTGTACACCGGTGGTACTACTGTTTTGTTTACGAGGTTTTTGCTCCGTGCACGAGAGTAACGACCATTCGTTACCAAGCCCCACTCGTCAGTTTCAACCCGCGAGGTGAGAAAGTGCCTCTCCTCTCGTTCCCTTCCACGAATTTCCGCCTCTTTTCCTCCCTATTCTCTTCCTTGCTTCCGTTACTTCCGGGTGAGCCGACATATTTTAATAAAGTCGACTTATTTCCACGGATGCGCCTTTTTCGCTCGTTTCGCGCGCTCCACGGCTCAAAGAGATTTTCACAGTCACCGCGATGCATACTCGAACTCGTGATATTATGCGTTTAGAGAGATTTATGTCGAGGGGATGGTATGTATCATGGGCGATTTGTGACGGTTGCCAAGCATGATATTGAGGAGAAACGGGGAAGGGATTCTGAGAGATTAAGTGCTTCTTTGTCGACTCGGTATTGAACTATCGATGGGGAAGTTTGAAGAATCGGGAACTCGTGGAAATATTTGCTTTTGAGTCGGATAAAGTTTTGGAATTTTACCGTCGATGGATTTTCTGCAAGTTTGAACATTCTAGAATTTGTATAGGGAACTATTGACTAATGTATATTTTGTAGCTTATTTCTGAAGCTATGCGAGTTTTGTCAAAGTCTAAACGCCTTTGAAATTGTCTGTATTATGCGTTTAAGTGCTTCTTTGTGGACTTTGTAGCGAACTAATGGCTAGGAGAATTTGAAGAATCGGGAACTCAAGAAAATATTTGCTTTTCGATCGGATAAAGTTTTGGAATTTCCTTGTAACGTGGATGAATCTTCTGAAAAGTGCAAAAGTTGCACAATTTGTATAGAAGACTAATGTATATTGATTTATTGAGTTATTTAAATTATAATAAATATTTATATGTTTAAATGCTTTTCTGTTCGTTTATTTTCTACAAAAGATTTCATTAAAATGTATCTCTGATGTTCAATTAACGAAAAGAATATTAATCTTTTGATTAATAGAAGGAAGTTTCGTCAAATAAATTCTTCGTTTAAATCAATATGATATATCTATGTTTGAGATGAATATAGTTTATTATTATATATATTAATCATCAAATAAATTCTTGATTTGACGAATTTGATTTGATAAATTTTGTTATAGAATTCTATTTTCTTTTTACATATACCAAAAGCAAATTTGAAACACATTACGCAAACTTGAATTGAGGCTTACATCAGAACTAAAGTACGCAGAAACTTGGTATGTTATGAGCGTATACAACAAGTATATATGTTATGCTTTCAGGTTCCATGTTCACTTCTAGTTGCAACATATAAATTACAGATGCACAAATTACAGATTTCGAAACATTAGTTTACTTAGTTTCGACTATCGAACGAAGTAAAGAGAAC
This sequence comes from Apis dorsata, assembly GCF_000469605.1. NCBI lineage: Eukaryota > Metazoa > Arthropoda > Insecta > Hymenoptera > Apidae > Apis > Apis dorsata. The sequence goes on along the minus strand of NW_006264301.1, from coordinate 43,852 downwards.
TTGTGTCACAATATTATAACTTATATATTTATCTCCTATATCCCTACTTTCTTACAAAAATTTATTTTTTAATATAAAAATCACCACTATGTCTTCCAAATTTGCTTCAAAAATGTATCTAAAAGTAAAATACACCTTCAGTATATTTTATTCGAAAGAACAAAAGAATTCATCAAGCAGAAAAGCAACACCATTATTTTATGATCAATATATTCAGATTTATCATGTCTCCTAATTCAAACATAAAAGATGAATTAAACTCAAAACAAAACTCGAATCATTTCAGAGAAAGTGATTAATTATCAATAAATTAATATTCAATTTAAATCTCCCCTCTCTCATGAATAATAATCACAACATATCAACCGTCCATTTGTTACGAACCATACAAAATTAAACAAAGAATTTTTCCCTTAGGCAATATCATGGAAAACGAAATCCTCCAGCTTTTCGACCACCCTTTCCCTCACCAAGAATAATGGTGGCCGAACGACATCCACCCGAATCTACGATCTTCCGATTTCCTCCCTCCGTTTCCGGTTTCCATAGGACTACCTTTTTTCCCCGCAAGAAACTTCCATAAAGTTAACTCAGGCGGCAGCTTTTCAACGCGGTACGCTTTTAAATGCCGAAGCTCAAGCGTAAAGTTGCCTTTCCCTGTTTCGCCCCTCCATTTTCTCACTCCTTTCTCACCCACCCTTGAATGTTCGCTCTCTCAAGCTTTAATCCGATTTCGCCCGGTTGAAATTCCGCTATTTATTAATTTTCCATCGCGAAAAGGCAAGGCTGCTCGATCCCGCCTGGTTGTATCCAGCCTGCGTGTGGTTTGCGTGATATCTACCACCGAAATGCGAATAATAACGAAGATTAAGGCGCGGTTCATACATGCTTATACGATTATTTTCACGGATAATCTTCTCGAGAATTTTTTTTCGAAGAATTTTAAATATTACTGATATCATTTGGAGTTTTTTTTTATTTTTTGTCGAAATGAATTAATAACAAATAGTTTGAATAAAGTTTTTAAGTTTAAAATTTATTATTTGCAATTCACTGTTTTGAATGAAAACAATGATATCGTAATATGTAAATTAAATTAAAATTCATTAAATATATAATACTGTTTAAATATAAACAAAATGTAAAAATAAAATCATTATTTTCAGAAATAAATTATTTTAACTATTACAATCGTTAGAAGTAATGTATATTATAATGTAATATTAATTTAATTAGTAAGGAATAAAATGTATTGAAAATGATTTTGATTCTTTAATGTATTACTGAAGTAAAATTGGAAAAAAAAAATCATTCCTATCTAAATTAATAATTTTAACATTTAAATTTATAATTATATTATAAAAAAATAGAATAAAAATTATTACAAAATTATTACAAAATTATGAAAATATTTAATAAGAGATTGCATACAATAAAAAATTGCTTTCTTAAAAATTTCAATTTTAAATTTCTTAAATTCTAAATCTAAAAGATTAACAAATATTCTAATATTTATAAAAGATGCAACATAGCAGTAAATATTTTTCTCTTCATCACCAGAACCATGGAATCGAGTTAATAAATTCTTCGACCAACTTGGCAAAATAACTCGATGCAAGACAAAAGATAAACTAGAAACTCAATCGTCTTCGACAAATCGATAGTCCATCGCATAACTCTATCGAGCTTTCATCATCAGCTTTAAACTTTCGAACGCCAAATAAAAAGAAAATCGACAACTAGAGCTGCGAAAATTCTTGAAAAGAAGAGGATCCGAGCTCTATTGACGCGCATTGGTTGGAAAAACAACAAAATGAATCGAGAAATGCGATAGAGGAAAATGATGAGAAAGATAGGAATAGTGCAATGTGTTTTATTTCGCGCGAGATATATCCACGGTTGTTTTACGAGCTCGCTTAAAAACGAAATCGACAACCAATCCCTTTCACGCCTTCTCTTTCTTCTTATTCAGAGCGAAGAAACGATTAAAAAATCGTAATTGCACGGAATTTAATTACACATGATCTTTGTAAAAAGAAAAACCTAATTTCGTTAATCGATTAGAAAATTGACCGAAATAATAAAAAATTCTCCAGAAAATTGAATATTAATCATTAAATTACATCCAAATTGTAATAATATTTTAAAACTATACAATTTTACATTCTACATACGATTAGCTTATCAAACGTCAACATTATTCTTATCAACAGACGAAATTCACTTGAGCGCATCTATTGCGTAGATTGCAATAATCTACATGTCACACGACAGATTAATCTTGTGTGACTAGTGTAGAAGATATGCAATTGGACAGGGTTAACTACATTAAGGTGTTATACAGTGTAATTACTATCCGCCCAACTTGTTACAATGGTTACTGTACGCTAATTGATTGACATTTTCGAACCGACTCTGATGAGATTGATGTATATACCTTCAAAGAGGAGAATAGCAAAGGAATAATTCCACCACGAATTATCGTCAGCTATGATTAATAAACATTTTGGCTGATTATTGTATATACGAAAATATAGATAATAATTCATTAATATTTGAATATCTAATATTTTTTTTCTCAAATATATGAAATATATAAATATAAAAAACTGAACACAAGAATATAAGAAAAAAAATGCATACTAATTCAGGATAATTCTTATATTAATTTTTGTATTTAAATTATTTAAATACAAAATATTATATAAAATTAAAGGAATATATAAATTTTTAACAATTAATAAAATTTTCTTCTTTCTATTCTATAAAACGAACAAATAAAATTTATATATAATAATGTTATTTCGCATTGCACTATAATCAGCCATCTAATTAATCAAATTTGTTGTTGTGTAACAAATCGTAATTACTGAGAACTCGACAGTGTGAAATACAAGAGAGAAAATTAAAAACGAGAAGAGAATTGTATAGAGAGAAATCATAGAAAATGATTGTGGAAACGTGTTACACACAGGCCTCTGACCCGGACAGATATATTGAGCACGAAACGTGCCGAGAGTGTAAAATATCTGAAAGCTTGTTCTCACCCCCTTTTCTTTTTCCCGACAATCTCCGGCAACTTTCACTATGTATGGTTAACCCAGCTTGTAATATATCGCCTACTTGTTCCAACATCAACCCCCCCTTGTCTCTAACATGTGTATAATCCTGCGGTTTATCAGTCGGTTGCTCCCCGATTCATATCCCTGAGGCTATCTTGTGAACAAACTACGATATTTCACGTAGCTTCTATCATTTGCTGACTCGTGATAGATTAACCATTGTCTCTTCCTGACGTACTCTTCTTTACAATTTCGAATATCGAATTTTTCTTTTCGGAATCGATAAACAATAAGTATTTTGAATCTATTTATAGGTAAATAGAAAAGATAATATTTAAATTACATATGTTCACGAGATTTGAATGATGTTTCAGAGGAACATAAAAGTGCTTATAAGATTATAGATTCTAGCTAAAATAAGTCTTCAAATATTAATTAATATCTAAAAAAGATGTCCTACATAAAACATATGCTAAACTATATCCTTATAAACTTTATATCATAACAATTATATTATTCACGAAAAATCACAAATGAAATTTTGAATGTTAATATAAAATATACAGAAATTTTGTCATCAAAATACATTCAGAAAATAAAGAAAACTGTGCTATCGAAATCGCTTCTTGAATTATCCCGATATTTCAATCAGTTATCGAAATATAAGGATTCAAAGTGTTCATAGCCCTTCAAACACTGCGGAGTTTATGAATGGGCCCGCGATCCAGAGACCTACATTTTTTCTTGGAATCGCGTACTACGTTTTTTCTGGAATCGCGTCTGCCACTTGTCTGGAGTTTATGATAGGTCAGTAAGCAAAGCACGAGCGAGTAAGTGATAAGGACAGAAATAATAAATAATTAAAAATTGCCTTTTTCTTTACACGATGATATCTCGAGAACCGGAAGTTGTATCAAAAAAAAATCAAAAAGCATTTTAAAGAGCAAAGATACGCGTTTCTAATAATCGTTCATTCATTGACGAAGTCATGAAATATTGCTTACTATAATAATCTTACTAATGGTATATTATAAACTTTAAATTGATTTAAAAAATTCTTTGATTGATGTAAATTGGAGCTTTACTTAATTTATTACGTATGTTCTTCTATGTAACATCATATATGTTTCTATTCCTATTTGTAATAATGAAATCATCTGAATTACTTTATACTAAAAGTAAGAATACATTTTTATACCTATACGATTCGTCATTTTAATGCTTGCTTTAATTTAAATTTATCCATTTATCATAGAAAATTCATAGAAAACTGTCATAACTCTATTTTATTTTTCTCAATGACATATGTATATCATGTATATCACGCCTATGTATAAATAAATGATATATACTCGCTTCGTCATCATAATTCAAAATGGAAAAAATATTCCTATCAAGAGATGACAAAGTTATTCAAGTTATAAAATCACGCCCAAGTGAAGTCACAATCACGATCACTCATTTGATGTATCATAAAATGTCGTAATATTTAAAAATTATACTATTTAAAATATTTAAATCTAAATATATATAAATATATATAAATAATAATCTAAATACAAATAACAAATTCAAATAAACAATAAAACCAACTTTCAATAATCTAATCTATTAAAAACATATCGCGAATCGAATTATACTAATTCAATAGTATGAAATAATCGTTTTTCCAATTTTTAATTTGAAAATCGATTATCAATCTTGAAAAAAAATAAGAACAATTTGAACGTCGCGAAATTCTTAACTTGTCACCACTCTCACGGCCCATTAAAATGCAACAGGAATTCACGAGTGGAATCGATTAGCCGACACACGACGCATGTAAATCCAGCTTAAACCGTGACTGATCGATGAGTCATGCCGAATTATTGGACCCCAACCCGATTACAAAGTATGCGAGGT
>NW_006264301.1:33486-38737 GCF_000469605.1 Apis dorsata | reverse complement strand
CCGCCGTATACATCAAAGAAAAAAAAAAGAGAAAAAAAAATTCGAGGCACATCGTAAACATTTCACTCTTTGCGCAATATTTTTCTTTCAACACTAATTGATATTTTTATTTCGAGCTTTGAAAATGAAAAGAGTTTGTCGAAAATTTAAATTAATTAATTATCCAGATATCTGAAACAGATACGAAAATATGTACAAAATATTTTTATTTGAAGTGTTTGTCGTTTGTCTTCAATCCGGAAATAACATGTCATAGGATTAAGTATACGGTGAAGAATGGTTGACCTGAAAAAGTCACGTCGAATAAACTTCGGTAGGCTGTGGAACAGGTTTTAAAAAGATGCTTCAGCGGCGGGTCAAAATAGCGAGGAGAAATGGATATTTATAGTGATGCAATTTTATGAAAGAATTTAGTTTGGAAAAAATTTTCGTACACTAATACATGAGGCTTAGTAAATTTATTTTATACAGTAATACCAACATAATAAGAAACGAATAAATTATAAAAGAGAATTTAAATATTTATGAAAAAATATATATCTATCTACTTAATTTAAAATTAATCTTCCATAAGATATATTATATTTATACATTTTATTGTATAAAATATTTTGATAAAAAATCCGTACTGTAATTTTTTAATCCATGGAAATTAATGGAAAAAATAAATAATGGTAACGGTATTTACTATGCCCATATATATGTAACAAATGTGCATTTTTAATTCATAGAATATGAATAGAATATGTATGAGAACATGTAATCTTTTGTTTGGTTTATTAGCTCAAAGAAAGATTAAAGATTCTTTCACGATGTAATAAATAAAACTCTAAAATATTCTAATTATCAAAAGTATTATATTCCCGCATATTCTTTCCTCATCGTTTAAAACAAACTGGTAGCTCGTTTCAGATTTTTTAATGGTGCCTACCTCAGCTCATAAATTTTAATCGAAACGATGTCTCATTTGTTTTTAAAGAATTACACTATCAATCGTAACTATTAAAGTATTTGCCATATATCTTTATTCTCTATAACGTTGAATTCCTTATTTTTTTCTCTATTCCCCTGTGTACTTAAGTACTTTTGTTTTCTTATAATATTAAGTCAAAAAAAAATATATATTTCTTTTTTTCATAAATATTTAAATTATCTTTTATATTCGTTTCTTATTATATTTTCTTAAAGAATAAATCACTAATTTTTAAAGAACATTAATTATAAGAAAATTTTAATCTTTATCATGAATCTTCATTTTTTACACAATAGTAATTAAAAAAGATAAGAAGTAGAAAGTACGTATTACTGTATAAAAAAAATTTTAATATTTATCTTGTAATGAAAATCCTTTAATTGAAGACAGAATTCAAGACAAAAGAATTCTGATAACAACATAACTACGATAAATAAATAAATTTTTAAGTACGTCATTATTCTCATATGATTTCTATAAAGCCCTAATAAGTTCTCGAGGATATGTCCTCTTGAAAACGTAATACGAATGATTCGAAATATCATTTCTCAAGAGGATCGTAAATGTTTCATATCATAAAACTGAATATACGTACATAAATTTTATACTTTTGAAAAATGATAATGAGTAAACCTTCACGTTATAACAATGCAAATAAAATTCATGTTAATTCATATTCTATATTGTCCTCAATCTTATTTCATTCCATTTCTTTCAATTTCAAAAATAGAAAAATATTCCTTCGCATGAAAATTTCAATAAAAATATATCAAGAAAATGGATAGATTATTAGCTGAAACGAAAATTCTTAAATGTAAATTGGAATAAAAATTCGAATGTAACTATAATTGCAAAGAATTAATGAAATATTTTTCTCAAATAGAATAATGAAAATATAATAATAAAAACACTGAAAAAGAATTGAGAAAAATATTACAAAATACCAAGATATCGTTTTTAAAATGTCTCGAGCGAAATTTCATTTTGTCGATATTAGGAAAAATTAGATACAGAGAACAAATCCAATATAATATTTTTAATAGACATATTAACGAATCATAATTTCATTTAAAATTCAATTTTTCATCAGAATATTAATCATTTTCACAGCACCATTTTACTAAATTAGATTAGAGACTATAAAACGCAGCTATGCACGCCAGTCAATCAAATACTAACAGCGATAAATCAACTTGGGCGATACTCCTCCAGTAATTTATCTATTTCGTGTCCATATTCAACTATTTCGCTGAAATGTTCGCTGGAAAGATAATTAAACCAATACCGATAAATTCCTATTTGCACAGTTCCTCAATTGCATCGAGGTATATTCATTATCTTGTTACAAGAACAATTTCATGATAAGATGAATTGAACCATGATGAATCCTCATTAGTTTTTTATACGCAATTAATGAAATTAATTTTCAGCTTATCAGATGACAGTAATGAAAACAAGAAATAATTTTCAATATATACATAGATATACATTTATGTTATGAAATTCAAAAATTATTGTCGATATTGATAGCAGCTAAAAATTAAAAAATGTTTGCATGTTATATTACAAAATATTTATGTTGAATTTTTTTCATTGGGATTTAAATTCTAATAAAAAAATAAAATAAAATAAAACAGCTTCTAAAAATAATTAAAAATTAATTTAATATATAGTTTTACATATGAATTTATGGATTTATAATCAAATATATATGAAAATATTTATTTTCATATATTATAAAAATAGTATTATTTATTTTTCAAAAATTATTCTATCAAAGATTGAAAATTTTTTAATTTTATATCATTACTAAGAAAAAATTTTTACTACAAAAGAATCGATAATCGAATTAAATTAAATTAAAAATATTAAAGTAAAAAATCAACATTCCATTTCAAATAATTTTATATCTTCAACATTCGATTTTATCAAATCCCTAAAAAAACTATTAAAAATCCCGTCACGATTAAAGACACTCTCAATTATCGATTCAGAAGATTAAGATCGGAATAACAATTGTTATTGACCAACGACGCGTGGTTAAATATTGACGAGGGAGAGCAGAGCAAAAAGTAACTCGTTCGCCATAGAAAGCGGAAGTAGGGAGGCGGATACAAATGAGGCTACGGGGATGAGAGTTATCTCGCATCCTGCGGGAGCTATTCGTCCCTTTCCACCCTATTCTCCCTACGCTGTAACCCACAGCCGATCTGCCCTCTTTGCATCCGCCCCTGATAAGGGAACCGGAAACTCACCGAGGCGGCTGAGTCTTTCGGGCTTCCGGATAACGCGATGCTTCTTACACCCGTGGATTATCGACTTCGGATTGTCTTCGAGACAATTTCTCAGAACTGCATCTCCCACATCGCGGCAAAATCGCATGGGAAATGAAGTATAAATGTGGATCCCTTCGCAATCCTGAGATACGTAGGTAACAACTTTGAATCGAAAGAAATAAATTTATGCTCGTTTCTTTGGTATAATTTATCATGCGTCGAAATTTTTTACCATCGAATTTAACCATATGAGAATTTTTAATCGTTTTATTAGAAAATTTAAAAAGTTTTAATGATGATTAAGAAAAGAAATTTATTCTGGAAAAAGCAAATATTCGATCGAGAATATTTATTAATTATATAATTGTAATTTGATGATAAACTTTATGAGAATATATACTTTCATTTTCTTCATGATCTTTTTACAACGGCATGCAATGATATTTGTTTCAATTTTAATATATTTCTCGAAACGAAGATGGCACACGAAGAAAGAATCGACAAATTATTTCTTAGGAATTCAACTTCAGTCGCCATTCCTTGACTTTATAACGGCTGATCAGAATAATACGGAACGCCGGAAACGGGATGAGAGTCTGTATAAAAACGATTTGCCGGAATGAAATATCTGCTGAATCTGAGGAGCGATTCTTCGGGTTATGAAATTCTTAAAGGAGGAAATAAAGATATGCTGATGATCATAAAACCATTTCAAGATATTAGGGCTTTGTAATCACGTTTCAAGCAAGATTTTTATTAAATCCTTCTTCACCGATTTCCATTCTTATTCGAAACGTGCCTCACATTTCTTATATAATTAATATCATTATTATTAACATTAAAAAATAAAAATATTGAAATATTGAATAATTGAAGAAATTCGTAATTACTTAAAATTTGTATACATTCATCTTGTTAAAAAGATGTTATTAATATTAAAAACATATTATGACATGTTACTATGTGAAAAAGCTTTAGCTTTAATTTTATTATTTCACAAACAAATTAAATAAAATTAATCTAACAAATCTAGGAAGAATTCAACTAATTTCTTTCAGCAAATTTTTCTTCGCTATTTTTCGCTGAAAGATAACTTTCCTTTTTTACTAACTCAATAGTTTCCTTACGTTAACATTTTATATTTTTTCATTGTCTTAAATTTCCAAAAAACCTGAAGCTTTACTTTATCTATTAAAATCCACTAAAATCTTTATTTTATTATCCAATAAATTGTCAATTAACTCTTAAATAATTCCCTCCCCTTCTTAATAATAATCGAAAAGCAACGAAAAAAAGAAATTATTAAAATTATATGATCTAAATAAAAAATAACACAATGATAAATCCAGAAATAAAGATTTTAACTTGTTACATCAACTTTAATGGGTTATCGAGGATAGTCGATTTGTTTTTACGAGTGAACTCATTTATATAAGAATAAGAAAGAAGTCCACGCGTTCGAAAAGAATCACTGCACTTTCCACGTGGGACGGAAAAAGATTCGAGCTATAACTGAATTCAAAGAAACTATCAATATTGGCAAAATGTTCATACTTTATATCCATTTCAACAACTTTTATATATCAACATGGAATACTAGAATCTTTTCTTTATCACAATAAAATTTGGATTTATATAATTACCTAAAAGATATTAATAATTTGATTTTAATGTATGATAAATAAAAATGTAGAATACTTAATACTATAAATGTGTTGTACTCACCAATGAAAAATAATGAAAAATGAGAAAAAATATTGAATTACTTCAATATCTAAATATTAAAATATTAAAATTTTAGTAAATAAATGATATATGTGTGAATTATTTATTAACTTATAAAAAGAAATGTCTTTAAATTGATTGAAAATCCTTTTAAACATTCCTTTTTATCAATTTATCTTATCAAAAAGATATTTAACAATGAAGTAATACTAATTTTTGTGTAAGTCCTTCAATTCTTAATGATGAAACCGCTGTAACAAATAATATTAGTATTAAA
>NW_006264301.1:31823-33336 GCF_000469605.1 Apis dorsata | reverse complement strand
AAAAATGAAAATTATTAAATTTAAAAAAAAAAAAAAAAAAAGAAAGGAAAAATAATTGGAATGATAGAAAGCAACGAAATTCCGCATAACTTGTTACGAGCGAATCGTTGCTCACGTAAAATGAATAACGTTGGAAGTTGGCGGGAAAGATTGGTAAAAAACCCGCTGAATATTCTCGAGGAGTTCTTGACGAGTGGAGAGCTCTCCTGAGAATTTTGTACCGCGGATCGTCATAGTAGACGACGTCTGGAAGGGCAGAGAGGGACAAATGGTCCTCGAATCTCTGAATCACCAACCCCTCCGAGTCGGCCCATTATCGTTGAATGAACTGACACTTACCTTTCTTCTCGGCGAAAAAGTCCGCGTTGACGCGCGTCACACAGAACAAGGCGAATATCAGCGACTGCAATCTGAAATTAAACGTTTCCTAAAGTTAGTCCCTTGCTTTGTTCCATTAAATATCTAATGAATACTTGTTAGAATTGTAGAATTCGTCTTCGTTTTTCTTCTTTTCTATTTCTCTCTTTCTTTTTATATAATTATTCAAATTTAATATTATGTTCCATTATATGAGTAAGATTAGTAAAATATTTAGAAGAATTTGGAATTTTTTAAAAATATTAATATTTTCTTCATAATATTACTCATTTTGTTCCAATACACTATTTTTGATAATATTTTATTCGAAAGTTATTAATTGTTTAGTTATAAATTAAATAATACTTTGATCACAACCCTTTCTTATTTCTATCCATAGATATAAACCATATATTTAAAAAAATCAATTTATAAATAATAACTAATTAAATTCAAGCACATCTCAAGATTAAAAATGGAAATCTTAGTGAAATAATAACGAAGACATTTTAAATAAATCTATACGAATAATATTATAAAATTTTATCAAAGATTGAATAAAATGTTAATGATAGAAATAAATTTCAAAAATGCTATTATTTTCCAAAAGAGTCATCAAAAAATGAAACAAAGCTAAAATCCGGAATAATTTTCCAGAGGTACAAAGACCTATTTAAACGTTTCCTGCAATATTCTTCATATCATTCCAACATCCAGAGAATCACCTATTATTCGGTACACTCTATTTAGATGCAACAATGAGCCGAGCATCGAGTTAAGTAGCCGGGTAAAAACAGATCGTGGGATAAAAAACCGGAATGATAGCGATTAAAATGGCTAAATAGGGGTTGTAACGTTTTCACGGGGAAGAGATACGGGATCTCGTGAAAGAAAGGCGCGTGATTAGCGCAAAAACGATTCGAAACATTATCGTTGTACAGAGAAAAACAATAAGGTCCATCTCTTGAGACTTTAAGGGCAGGGCATGGCTGGTAGGTCGGCGGAAAATTGGGTTCGCTGAAACCTGTTTCGTTAATGCGATCTCTTGGAGAAAAAGCAAGCCTTCAAAAGGTGTTGAAAATTTGCTCCAGGAAAATTGCTACTGTATACAACGAACTTATTTAGCGTAAGTAGCCTCGGTGAAAAGGAAATCTAA
>NW_006264301.1:28588-31638 GCF_000469605.1 Apis dorsata | reverse complement strand
AAAAAAAAAAAAAAAAAAAAAAAGAGAAAAAGAAAAAGAAAGAAAAAATTATGATGTGCATGCTTATTATTATTATTATTTTTTCTTTTTGTTACGTATGTTATCTGAGTGTTAAGGAGCTTAAAACTTTGGTGTTACATGAAAGAGAATATAATTTGAAACAGGTTAAAAGATTATAATAAGTTTCATGCATACGGAATGGCTTATTAAATACATAATAAAAATTCAGAAAATATAGTTTGAAAGTATATCTTGTATATCAAAAAGGGATGAAAAATTGAATAAGAAAGTTGGAAGGAAATAAGGAAAGTTTCAAAAGTTTTTGATCCAAGAATTAGCATCATCTCAGATAAAAAATCTAAAGAATATTATCTCCTCCTTAAAAAAAAATTTGCAAAAAAAAAATAATTTCATAATCTAAATAAAGTAACTTAATTAGTACATATATTGTGACAATATTACAAATCTTATCTCTAAAATTTGGAATAAATTACAATAAATACAAAAAAATTCCATTTCTACATACTAATATTTAAAATTTCGGAAATCATAATATTATAATCGAAACATACTTTATATATCTCCAAACTTAATTACACTCTAAATTGAAAATAACATAATACTATAAAACTAGTTGACAAGACTTTTAATAAATACATCGTGTAACTTTTTCTCTTAAGAAAAATCTCTTAAGAAAAATTTTCTAGCAACGACCAGTCTCAAATAAAATCGAAATTTGAATAAATTACGAGCTCGTTCATACGCAACGTGGGAGAAATACATTTCTCCATGTCGAAAAAATGTATGCGTATAGATACGAATGCATAAAAATGGCGGGAAAAATGATTTTACCGTCAAATGACACGGCGTCTATGCATTGGTACATGTACAAGCGTCAAACAACGGACGATTTCTCACGTGTCGGGGTTAGTGGAACACGAGGAATTCATTGCAAAAGTGTGACACGCATTTATATCTGTCGGCGAAAGGCGATCGTTGATCGTTGATCGTGAATCACGATCGAGAACTATGCCCTTGCGTAATACCTCGACTGATTGCCCCACGTGTATGGCCGTGCCCGTGGATTTCGATTTCCGTTTGCCAAGGTCGTTGCACCCTGGTGTTATACTCTCTGACAGAATTCGATCGAGATATGTGAATTGAAGAAATTCTAACAGATATTCTCGCTTTGTTGGGATTGTTGATTTATAATTATATTTGAAAAATTGTTTTTAACAGAGAAAATTATTGTATTTCGCGTCATAGTGTTTTTTTTTTTCAAAGCTTCAAAATTCTAATTTATATCCTGATACAGATAATAAAATGATTAGAAATTACAAATACTTAAATTATATACAGCGATATTATTCAAATACTAGAATAATCAATATTGATTCAAAATTTTATCGCAATAGGAAGTAATAATATAAAAAACACGTGTCATTTATCGAATGATAAGAGAAAATTAGAATAATTTCGTCGCTAATGGCTTGATAATAATTAAATAAAACGCTTAATTAAAAAAGATAAATTGAGAAAGAAAAAGAGATAGTGAAATGATGAAACCAATTAGAAACAAAGAAATTTTATTTTTAAAAGCTCATAAATTATTCCAATTAAAACGTGTCGCTCTTTAATGATTAAATGCTCCATTTTTATTTTTATTACATCAGACCGATCTCTTTGAAAGGCCAGTCTCTTTAAATGCATGATATCATTGGACAAGAAATTTCTTGGGGAAAAAACAAATAAATCTCAATCCAAAGGAAGCGTGTCATTAAGAGAGAAAAAAGAACTATAACGATAAGATTTGTAATAATGAAACCATAAAGCTTAAATATAATGTAAAATCTATGAGAAAAAAAATTTTTCTGTAGTTTATTCTATATTTGCAATTCTTATATTTCTTTGAATTTGCTAAGAACATTTAATTTGTGCAATAATTATATCGATTCGACTTGCAAATTATATTCTAGTTTACGTGATGAAATCGATATAACATTAAGCAATTGATGCAATTAAAACATAAAACATTGACACCAATAATTATAAAAAAATGAAAAAGAAAAACACGATTAATAAAGATTAATAACAAATTATTTTTATGAAATATCATTTACTATTATTTATGTGAAACCAATAGCAATTGATCATAAATATTCTATATCTATCTACTATAAAAATAATAATAATTAATTTCCAGACGACTTAATACCAAAACAAATCCAATTTTTCAAATAATCCTAATAAAATTTAAAAAATATAATAATAATTTAAAAAAAAAAGAAGAAAAGATATCCCTAATTTAAATTTCTATTTTAATTCAGAGGTGTTAAAACTGTCTCTCTCCGTGGCGTTAACATCGAGAAATGAAAATAAGATCCACTATCGACCGCTATAATGACGACGAATGACGACACTCTATTAACCCAGTGGCCCAAGAAACGATATAAAGCGGAATTAAAAGAACAGGGAAAGCCCCGATCCAGAGACACGTGTACCGGGTGGCGGTGGAATAATTAAGCGTGGAACTCGAGTGGCGACGTCGTCCTCGGCAACGACGGAGCTCAAGTGGTGCTCGTTAATGAAGCGATGCACCAGAGACCGTTGAAGAGCCGGCAAAATTCTGGGGAGAGTTCGACAAACAAAGTGGACCACCACCACCGTCCATTCTTTGACCGGAAGTAAAGATAATAGATAACCAATTTCGTAATCGTAACTTAATAGGAAACTACTGTCATTTATTATTAGCTTTCTTGAAGATTTTAGTTTATTTATTGTAGCAAATTTGTTCTTTCATAGATTGTGGATTAATCGTTATAAGATTTTAATTTTTTAACAAATATTTTTTTTTTTACAAATATAAAGACAATTCTCCATTTAAAATTGAACAATCAACATTATTTCCTACATAATCTGTACATATGTAAAACAAGAAACTAAGTACGATTCGAAATTCACCATTTTCCTCTTCCTTCCGTGATCATTATAAACCTATAATCGCATAAATTTATTGGAATCGTAAGGCAACAAAGATACCATGATAATAT
>NW_006264301.1:25149-28328 GCF_000469605.1 Apis dorsata | reverse complement strand
GTTCCATTACTTGCAGTAATTTTTTTTTTTTTTTTCTCGACGTCCCTCCCATTAACTTCGCCTTGTACTCTGTCGAATTTCCCCCGCCGCTTTAATTAACAGCGCCGTATATCATCGCTTGCACGCGGAAGGGAACAGACGTTGGTTTGTATTTCATCGAGTTTTTGCGATCGATCACACGTACACACGTGGCCAGTGGAATCTCGAGAAGCCGTGATTAGGTGACGAACAGCGGAAAATAAAGAAGCAGAGATTTATTTTAGTCCCTAAATCCGAAAGGAAGAGTCTCGGACCACCCGTGGATATTATTCCAACGGAGAAATCGAAGAAGCGACTTGTATGCTTAATTAAAACATCGTTATTTTTGGCTACCAACATGACCGACGAATTCGCTTCCGATACGCTTTACGATCCTTCTTGGAATCTTTGACTGGAATGTATGAAATATTAGAGTGTTAAAAGTGGAAGAACGTTCTCTTGAATGTTGACTATAAAAATCGTGAAATTTTTTTGAAATTTTCAGCGATATTTGAAGCATATGTGTTCTTACGATGAAATTTATTATCCTTCCCAATAATAATTGTTATTTTCTTGCAAATAGTTTTGTCCTCAATTCTGTGCAATTGTGTCCTCACGATTATATTTGATAGTTATCTTGTAGAATTATCATATTATCTAACATTAGAACGTAAAATAGTTAAATGCTTTCAAAAAACTCTAATTAATAGTGAATAAGTTGAAGTTTTAATTTATAGAAATTTAAATTACTTTAATTTAAAAAAAAAATAAAATAAATTATTCTAGTCAGATAAAATTCTTATATTTTTATTTCTATCATATTATATCATATTCTATGAATATGAATCTATACCTCAAAATTCATCTATCTAAAAATATTTTTATGATGAAATAGATTTTTAAATTAAAAATCTATAAACTACTATCAAATAGGTAGTAATTTAAAAATTAAAGATCGAAAATTGCTTTAATTGAAACAGAAAAGAATAAATATTTTATTTTATTCGACCCAATAAAATTCCTATATTTCTATTCCTATATTATATTTCTACATCTTACAATTACTTAAAATATCAATTAACCTCTCTATCAAAAAGAAATTGTACATACTCCACCATCTATTATGATAATAACCAATTCCTATCGAAAAAAAATTATCATGACAAAACTACGTCTCATCCCATCGATCCACCCAACTCCCATTCGATGACCCAAATCTAAAAATTCTCTTTCACCATAAAACGAACCGTATTCGAGACGTATCGCGATCGAGAAAGATCGCAATTTCGTTGGATTCAGCGTTAGGAAACGGAACTTTAATCTCGGTCTCGCAAGAGACGATAATTCAACGATGGTCGCGGCTCAACGATGTCCACTGGTCCCTTAAGCCACGTCGCTATCTATAAACCGACGTTTAGAGCCACGTGCCTCCGGCGATACGCGGTCGAGACGATCACTGACGTTCGCATTGGACGTAGAGCTCGTAAAGATCCATGGCAGAAACGATCCGTATTGACGGACGAAAGAGTCGAAGAGAGCGTGTGGGGCATGGGTCGTAAAGAATGTTGAACTCTGTCGGTTAATGCGATATAAATCACGAAATCGCGTTCACGTAAAAATACGTAGCGATGATGCCTCGAAGGGAACGTGTTTTGCGTCACCTTATGGTCGTTAAATAAAAGGAAAATTTATTTGCGACGTTTACGAAATAGTTATGGCCATCTGATGGCGAGGCTATTGTGTCTGGGATGAGAATGGACAACAAAGAAGGGCGTGAGAGTTTTTGGACAATGATGCGATTGGAATTTTGAAAATACCGAATATTTTGTCATCGGTATAAATATCAAACAAATGATTGATAAAAAATCTCGGGTGCAACGATATATCTGGGCATTTTATTGTATCATAAGATATTAAGTAATCAAAAAAATCATAAAGCTGCAAATTATGATATGAGATTTCAAAAATCAACATTTTTTTTAAAATTACTGAGCCTTTGTTAGTAATAGAAAATATTAAATATTACTACGAAATTAAACTACAAAATAACTTAATCTTCCATAATTGATAGAAAATATAAATACCTGATGAAATTTGAATTGGCAATGTTAAATTGTTCGGTTCAAACAGAGCAACTACTATCTATTTAACTTGTTAAAGTAACTTTCCCAGACTAGTTTTCAGCAATAACCGTTTATACAATGTTCTACGAGAACTTGTTATGCTTCTATTAGCAAAGGAACAAGGTAGATAGATATGTAGAACATAAAAATTCTTTTATGACGTTGTATCAATTTGTCGAAGGAAGTAATTATAGAGAGAATTAATATAAGATAAATTAAAAGTGCCATAAGAGATTGTAATTGTAGATTTTATATATTTTTTTTATAATGTCTTATTATTAATTTTATCAGTACAAAATAATGATATTATCATAAAATTTAAACTATAAGTTTTAACAATTTTATTATATGATTAATATAAAACTTCGATGAAAATAATAGAAGCTTAAAATTCTATTAAAATCTAAAATCTATTCAAAATTTCTCGTTACTCCATCATCGTTCTATTCGCGGAAAACTAAAATTTAGCATCCCCAAAATCCAAATACGCATTAAATCTCTCAACGCGGATCGTCATACAGAGACAATTTTAATTGCCATTGCTTTCCTCGCGCGTGTCCTTTCATGCACCTCCATTCATTAACACTGTCCACGGGCGTATGATGTAATCCACAGATAAGAAGATAGAGAGAGGAACATCGACGAGGCTCATCGATCGAAGCTTGTTGCTTCGACTTGGCCCGACACGTTCCCCAACCGAACGAGGGAAAACTGCCAACTATTTCAGAGAATGCTACCTTTTCTCTTTCTTTGCACTGGTCCGTGTCTGACAACCTTCCTGCTTGCTACACTATTACACCCTAAGATTAGCCTTGGCTCGTACTCGAGGAAATTCTGTTCAGGATGTGTGAGAAATTACGCGGTCGTAATATCTCTCTTTGTCTCGATGGAACGTTGAAAAATGTGAGCCAAGATTATTTCCGTGAATAGATGGGTATTTCTTTTCTCTATTTTTTAATTCGGACGGGTTTCAGAAATTTTTGTGACTTTTAAAAGGATGAAAAGGGGATTTATGAGTTTTAAAGATTTTTTCTTTTT
>NW_006264301.1:17411-24871 GCF_000469605.1 Apis dorsata | reverse complement strand
TTTTTTTTTTTTTTCTTTTTTTTTTTTATATGAAAAGGAGGTCTCGAGTTTTTGTAAATTAAAATAGTTCTCGTTTAATTAGTGATCCAGTATTTAATATAAAATTATTGAAAAGTTCTTTCGATTACATGGTTTTGTAGAATTTGGAAAAAAGTAAATACGTGATATTCTATTGAAAGGAGAGATTCAACAATTTTTTTAAAAAATTCTGTAATTTTCTTCTTGGAATATAAAAAATGTTATAATGCGAAATGAACTTTTATTTAAAACTTGAAATATATTTTCATGTATGAAAGAAATTTTGTTTTACAATTATATTATTAATTAATAAATGTAAGATTTTATAATGTATACCAAATAATATTATTTTCAAAATTTTCGAGATAGAATATGTAAATATTAGTTTCAAAAGAAAAAATCAACGAACAAAAAGTTTTTTCTATAATAGTGAATTTTAAAGAGAATCTCATGAAGCTATATTTTCCTATTAGAAATGTATGCATTTTTATTATCATTTTATAGAAGAAAATTAGTCCGAACCGCTTGCTCTACTTAATAAGGAAAGGAAAGAAAAATTTTAATACGCTAAAGTACTTTAATCTTGTAATAATTATTACTATCTTTGATCACATCTTGGAGTCTTTCAAAATTCATGAGAATAAGATTTCCTATCAGAAATAAATAATCATGAAAATTAATCATGAATAATTAAAATAAAAATATATTATTATATATTTAATTATAATAAAAAAATAAATATCGTAAAAGATAGTATGGAAATATCATTTACATTTAATAAAATATAAAATGTAAAATTTAATTATTTACATTTCTAAGTCTAGTCAATATGGAATTAAAATATATCAAAAAATATAATTATTCCTATATACTATTATTTCAACATAGAATAAAAATAACTAACTCTTATACTATCATATTTTTACTTTTTCCTTTTAATGATACATTAAATCAATAATAATAATAAGATAATAATAAGATTTTCCTCGCGATATATCAATTTAAAAAAAAAAGAAAAATTTCAAAAATCATCTTCTATCCATCTACTCTCACAATATATTGAATGATATACTATCCCTTGTCAGTCATTTCCATTTTAACGAAGTTTTAATCAAATTCCACATTAATTAGTCCGTTACATTATTGTTTTACAGGCCAAAAAATGTCATACACGAATAAAAAGAGAATTTTCGAAAATATTCGTTCGCTTAACATAAAAGCATTACTGATCCAAAATTCTATATTAGCCTTTCGCTCTCTAATAAATTAACACTTTTCGATTCGTACAAATCGGTCATAATCGATGAATAAAACCCCGCGAAATGAAAAAAAGATAAACTTGGCGTTAATGGGCTATTGCCTAGCACGGATTTTGAAATAAATGCCATGTTAGCAGCTTCATTTGTGGCCATACCGACACGGTTATGTGTTATTTCGCCACGAACTATCATCGTTTTCCACGATTGCACGCTTTGAACTTAATTTATCACAGCACGCAAGCTGATTTCGCAAAACCTGGCTACTATGAGTTACTTTTATCTCACTTTGTATCATCGATAATTTATAACAGGTTGCGAGGGATGGAAAATGGATTAATAAGAGCCGTGATTGAGTTCAAAGAAAGACATAAGCGGATTATTCGAGAGGATAAGGAGACATTTCGTTATTTTGAAATTATTAAAAAATAGTAAATGTGATTGATGTAGTTAAGAGTCGATAGATATAGAGAAATACTTGATTTGTTTAAAAATTATAGACATTTTTAGAAACCGAATGATTTTTTGATTAAAAAAGTTACTGGTATTAAATGTCATTCGGAAGATGCACCGGAAGCTGACTAATAGAAACTAGGTCAAAACTTTCATGTCCAAGGTTTGTAGACATTGAGAAAGAATTTTCTTTTTATACGGTGATAAAACTTTTACACGTGAAATCTTGATAACCTTTTACCTATCTTGAACTTCTAGTAAAATTAAAACTATAATATTATATTATATATGACATCACAATACCTATTTTATAATAAAAAAATGCTAACAAAAAAAATAAATAAATAAAACGAAAAATTATTGATTTTAAGATTATTTTATTTTTATACGAATCCTTAAATAATTAATTTCATGAATAATTGTTTAATAATAATATAGAAATTATTCAGTTTAATCTAAAGCAAGAAATGATTCTAAGATTCTAATCGAAAGTGAAATCGTAAATTGAACTCTAAAACAATTTCTACCATCCGAAATCCTATGGATTAGGAGTTTCATCAGTACTTCAATATAAACTTTCTTTTAAAACTGATCGTTAACATAACTTCTGCTCGACTCAATTAAACAATTACAGCTTGAATGAGATTTGATCTAAGTTCATAAAGCACTGGATAAATAAAGTTAAATATTGTTTTACAATTATCTTTTTACTATCTAGAATAAAAGAAAAACTTATGATATATCTAATATCGATTTGAATCGAGGCAAAGATACAAAATGGCCGAGATTTAATTTTAATTGGAATAAAATTTTTAATTTCGATAGGAAAGATAGAAGTTGAATTTAACATGAAAACTACAGAGAAATTTTCAGAGTAGAGTAATTGGAAATTCGGATAGGCAAATGCATCCTTTCGATGAATATTGGAAAGATATCCATCTTTATTAATTGATGGCGTAGATATACCAAGTTTTATGAAAAAATGTACCTATTTGTTACTTCCACGAATATATATATACAAAAATCGAACGAACCTTTCAAGTGTTATTTATGTTCCTATCAGATATTGCTTCTTCTAGAAGAATGCTCAATTCAAAAAGCTCAAAAGACTATTTTTCGAAAGAATAAATTTTTCAACAAATCATTGATCTATTTCTAGTTTCACTTAATTAACCATTATTATATTTTTATTAATTTTTCTTCTTTGTTGATTAATAGAACATTGGAGTATTAAAAAATATATATTATAATAGATAAAAAAATAAATTTTAATATATTTTGTCAACAATTAAATAAAATAATAAAATTTCGGTGATCAAAAAGTTATTCTCTCAAAAATTCTATTACTTTGTATCTTTAATATTCAAAAGAATTAATAAAATCGAACAATAAACTATCATTTAAAAATATTGTACGAAAAAATAAAAACTATTCATAATTTAAATCTAATAAAAGAAAATGCAAATGGACGAAAAATAAATTACTTCGTATCAGTATCTTATTACGAATAATTTTACAAAGCAATTCTAAATTATTATTCTACATCGAAAACCGTTTAGACAAAGCGCAATCAGCCTTTGAAGCTATGATAAATCTTCGCGAATTCGTCGAAAATGCAATTCATATCGCAACAGAGTCGAATGTTATAACACCGAGTGTGAAGTGCCACGGTTCAAATCTGCACTATTTTGAGGCGTGCGTCTGAAAAGCCATAAATTGGAGAGTTAACTTTCGTACGCCTTCGAAATAATATATTCGCGGGAAAAAATATAGTTAAAACGAAATGAAAACGATTCGATATATGGAAAATGGCAATTCAACGCGAATATGGATATAGTCGGCCATTTTCCACAATTTACGATATCGATACAATGTATATATGTATTTCCTATGAGATTCAAGCATCGAAATTGCTTAATATAATAACGTGAACATCCATTTGCGGATTCTGCTTTTTCGGCAATCAATTAATTGTTGCAAGATTCTTTTATATTAAATCAAACACGTGAAAGAAAAGACTAATTGAGTAATTTTTATAATCATTGTTTATATTTAATCTGTATATATGTGAATGATTTTTATTGGATTTATAGAGGAAAATATTGTTTTGGAGAACAGCACGATAGTATAAATTTGCTTGATTGCTAGTTACTCGAGAATGAATGGAAATTCTTCTCGAAAAAGTCAATGAATATTTTTCGCAGCCTGATTGCAACTGTTATAGATTTATTATCATCCAATTTTCGATACTCTACAATTTTACGATAAGCTTTATAATAACAGAGATGTGAAATTTCCAAAAATTTATTTTTTATCTTGTTAATTATTACACGTTTCATGAAAAGTCATTATAAATAGCAAGATAGCTATTTATAATACATAGCGTTCAATCGCCAAACTAATCAATCAACAATTTTTAAATATCTCATTCTTATTATGCCTTACAGAATTCCTAAATCTCTCCCATTGTGCATTCTTTAATTCCTCGATTAATTTTATTCACCATAGGCATACCGCATTCGTTCGTAATTCATAAAATTCTACCGAAGATAAAATTTCGTTTGTCAAATCGAAGAAGACGTTTCTATTCAACGTCTAACCGATCCCTCACATCCCTCTACGTCACATTTATTCGCCATTTTTGAACGACGTTTATTCGCCGTTTTCTCGTTTCTGATTCCGTCTTGGAAAACGTATTACGTCTAACAATAATTCTCGTTGGTCTTAGCCGCGAATCAAATCGAATAAAGGCGAGGAAAAGCATTTTAAGAGGCGTGATCTTCGAGAAAAGGAATGAACGGTTGAAATATGCGTGAATAGATAAAGAACGAATAGTTAGTGATGGATATGAGTCTTTTTCAAACAATTCCCTCATTTAATAATTCTTTGAAAATTTATGATGTACATATCAGAATAATTTGAAATCGACATACGCTAGCAATCTAATTATTCAAATTTATTAACTATTAATAAACATATTAGAATCTCGTATCTCGTATACGAATAAATTAAAATCTAATCTCGAAAAAAAAAAAGTGACTGGTTCCATTTCTCAATAAAATTATTTCTTAATAAATGGTATAGCTTGCGATGTTTCTTCGCTATCAAGAATCGATACTTGAAAAGTATCACAGATCCATTACTACGAACAGTGAGTTTGAATAACTATGAAATCGAATGAAACTATAGAGGCGAGGTTCGATGATATTTCTGCATTTCGCAATTTCAGTTGCGTCACAGTGCGTTTAATTGTACGCTCCGTGGAATGGTTAAGTGTATCTAGGGAATGATTTTCATGGTAATGAGATATTGTGGAAATGTAAAGTAAAAGGTAATGAATGGAAGATTGTAATAGTGTGTAGTTAATGTAAAATTATAATGTAGAATTCCATGATGATTTATTTATGTTAATTGGTTTAGATATCAATAAATACGATTTACGTTTTTTTAATGTATTTGTAATTCTCTTTTCCTTATCTAATATATAATTTTTGCAGTTATATGTAATTAATAGCAAAATATTTTACAATCTGCAATTAAATGATTCTATTAAGGAAAGTTGAAACACTATTTAAAATACATTCTTCAATTTATCGCCGATAAATACTTGTTCGAAAAAATTGTCTGGAATTCTATAGCGTGTAAAATATTTATCGAGTCGCTTAAGAAACAATGCTATCAATCTTTAGCTAAAATTCCTACTAACATATACCAACACACTTTTTTAACAAAAAGAGGGACTACAAAATTACTCGATGTATTTTTTAAACCTCCTACAATTTCAAAAATATGAACATAATCTTTACAAAATTGACATTTAAAAATTCATGATATCAATCTAGACATCCACTTAGTTTTTTGAAGAAAAATAGTTTAAAAATTCAAAAACATATGATAAACAAAAATACAATTAAAACAAATTTAAATTAAACACGTAAAAATTTAAATTTTCCAAAAAATAGACGTACGTAAAATTCGTACAATTAACCACCCAAATATATAAATCTAACTAATCTAATTACAATAATACTTCCACAAAAAATAATTACGAATAATAAACTTCTATCAACACATCACGAAATATTTATTTTCGTTCCATCCATCCGATCACAAGATTTGTACTATCCCGAGGAATCAAAACGAACAGAATGGCGGACAGATATAAAAAATCCCGTAAAAATCAGGGGTGTAATGGGGAAACATTGTTCCAGAGGACGAGGAGAAACGCATTGCTGTTTGGAATAACGTTGTTAACCGGCAAACAAAGCCGTTATCGCATTCACCCGTTAGATCTAATTTTCGCCCGGCGCATCGGCGAAACTCGATGAAAATTGTCTGTTTTCATTTTCGAATTTAATCTCGCGTAGAAACAACGCAACTGAATGTGTATAGTGTATCGACAACGTTCATCGAACCGATTCAACCTCTCTCCGCCGCCCTCTGCCCCGTTGACTGCGTATAAAATAGATAGGCATGAATAATTCGGTGTTTTCAATTTTCCGGAAATCTTACATTACAAGAGGGATGGACGATAGAATACGGCGAAGCTTCGAGTAGGTTGGAGGAAAGGGCTACAAAAGTTGCTCGCGCGTCGACTCGTCGTATGGAAATAAATTATTCTTTCCCTTTCAGAAACCTTTACCAGCACAGCAGCGTCGTTCTCTCTATCAATTTTACAGTGAATTGCACCGAGAGAACCGTTCTTTTCGAACTGTAATTGCTCGCGCGGATACAGGGGGAAAACGAACGCTTTTTTTCGAGTTCGTGGAACGAAATTACTGACTTAACAAGTACGAGCGAGTTTTTTTCGAGATTTCATTGAATTTTCAGAATGGGAGGGATTCTAATCTCGCCGATTTATTCTTTGATAATTGGATTTGAATGGTCATTTTCTTTTTTAAGTAAGACGTAAGACGTATCTTGTTTTCGGGGGGAGAAATGAGGAATGTGAGATTTAATTAGAACGAAATATGAAATATGAAATATTTATTTAAATAAATTACCAATTTCTTCTTTCCTATGTAATAATTTCTTTTAATTTCGCTTGTGGCGACAAAAATCTACGTAATTTGAAAAAAAACAAAGAAAAAGAAATATTACAGAATTCTTTATCTTAATATAATCTATAATTTTATAATATTTCTAATATTTTCCTTTCGATACCTTAGAAACATTTAATTTTCACCTGCTCATTTATATTACAAATTAACAAAATTATTAATGAGCGTCGCATAACGTCATTTAATATGCTACCTACCTTCATTTCAAGAAACGTTCTGTAACTTTCCATGTCAGACACGTTTCAAACAATAAACCACATTTCTGGCTACATTCCTCGACAAGGATAAAATTTCTCCAAAACAACGTCATAAATCAAGAAAATTTTACATCCAACAAATACCCTCCTTTCAACATAACGCGCTATTATCAAATCCCAAAATATTTGACCCCATATTATAACCTGCATAATCTACACATTATTTACGATTCAAAATCTTGCAACCTCCTTCCCCTCAAAAAAAATATATTCCCAACAAAATTAATACATATCAAAAAAAAAAAAACATCGAACCATTTCTACAGCAATCAACAAACCTTTCGATCCTCTCCATCCACGAGAATCGTAACGATCAAGCTAATCCTTTATCGTTGGGACACAAATTGGCGGTAATCTACACCGGAGGGGGGAAAAAAAACGGTCGTTTTCCATCGAAGCGGTTAAGCTCGGGCGGG
>NW_006264301.1:0-17245 GCF_000469605.1 Apis dorsata | reverse complement strand
GCGGGGGCGAGAAGAATCCTCCGCGGGGGCTGAAAATGGATCAGCCGGCCGTTTGCAAGGAGGAGGCAGAGCGACATCGTTCGTAGATTTTATCTATGACTCCATGTAGAACAACGCGCAACACGGTATTCGAGCTACCCGTTAAAGCTGCCGCGTGCACACGTGCGCCGAATGCGAGCGTGCTCGTAAATACACTCCGCGCGGATTAACACGCGGCCGTCACGTGCCACGTGTGTTACTACACCCTCATCCCTCTCGCCCAAACCTCCGCTTCCACCTTCCCCACTTGCATCTCTAACTCTCCTTTTCCGTTTTCCTCCTCGTCTCGATTACGTTGGCATTCCTCCCCATCATCTCCTTTTCCTCTTCGCCTCTTTTCGACTTCTTCGGTTCCTTTTTATATTCTCCTTTTTATATTTCTCACTTCTCTTAGTTCGTTCCTCGGTTATTCAACACTCGATCTTATTCGCACTGCTATTTATAATTTATAATATGGAATATGATTTACACTTTTAACAGGTGCATGTATATCTATCTCCTTTCCTCGATTCGTATTCCTGTCTTCGTTCCTTTATGTCGCTTTTAGAGATAGATTTACATTCCTGTATCCATCTTTTTTTCGTTTTTCCATTTTATCCGTTTCCCGGTTACATTTGATCTTATTCCTGTCCCGATCTCTTTGCTACTTGTTATTTATGATGTGGAATTTAATGTATATGAGAATTATGCAATTTTGTTATAAAAAGTATGTTAATCAATCTCATGTTTAATTATTATTTCTATTTAAATTCATTTAAAGTAATAATATTTACGATATATTATTTTTAAAAATTATCCGAATCACATGTCATTTTTCATTTCTATTTCATTCACTCACATTCGATCTTATCCTCTTTATATTCCCTTTTCATTTTTATTTCTTATGTTTCTATTTTTCAACCTATTTTTATCTTATATTCACTTCTATTCTTCTGTCTTCATTTCTTCTCATTTTTCCTCTTCCTTTCTTTCTCACCTACATTCAACCCCATTTTTATCTCTCATTTTCCTCGTCTCTTTCTCGGTTACATTCGCTCTGCCAGTAGTGTGGCCAACCGGGGAATTCCAAAAAGAACAAGGATGGTGAGTTATGTCGGTGAACCGAAAAACATGGCAAGTGCGAACGCCTCTGGACCTCTTGTACAGACAGGATTAATACGGCATCGCGTAATGCACCACCAAGCCTTAATGCGTTACTTTATTTATTTTTTTTTTCTTCTTCTTATTTTTCGGTACTTTTTATTGGCGAGGTATACGCGATACGCCTTGTGACAACGCCTTGTGTAATGTAAATCTGGCTGCTTAGCTTGTACGATGGTTGATGTATGATAGTGTTCTTTGTGGTTTCTGGGTAGAGGTTTCGAGTAGAGGTTCGATACGTTGCATTGCTTCTTACAGCTTCTTTTTGGGGAGTTTTTAATGAGAAAGTTGGCGAGAAGAGGTTTTCAGAAGAAGAAGTTTGAAGGATGAAGGTGAGTGAGTACTTTGAAGGGAGGTTGTGGTGAGTTGGCGCGAGGTTCTTTTTTTTTTCTTTTCTTTTTCTTTTGATTAATGATTAATTTTTTTAAATTAGATTATTGACGACAGTTTATAATGCAGTATTTCTGGTATATCGTTCTTACGTGACTAACATAGGAAATGAATATTTATTTTTGATTTCTTCAATAAAAAACTAACTAAAATATGATCAGTTTTATTTCTTTTATAAATATCATGAATATTTTATGTTTTGATTTATATATATTATATTTTAATTAGCATAGGATTAAATGATTCATTGTGATTGAATCGATACAGAATATTTTTAATGAAAATTTTAACTCTTTCGTGTTCAAATACTTAAAATTTTCCTCATATTTATTCGATTATTTTTATATAAATATAAATTTCTTCCAAACATTCTCAAACATTTCGAATTATATTCATTCAATTCAATTTTATTAATATATACCGATATCTCTTTCTTAAAGTTAAACAATTTTGAATATGAACTCATTATAATATCACATTTTAGTCTATAGTTAAATATAGTTAAATATAAATTATTCAGAGTGTGGCGGATTTAATTCAAGAAATTCATCATATATTTCTGAACTACATGAAGAATAATGCAACATTTCGGTGAACTTTTTAACATGATCTTTATCTTCCCACGAGATGTATTTTGCAACGAGGTCAACCAAAAATAAAAGTAGATGAAATAAAATCAAATAATACTATTAATAACTACTCTTTCATAGAGTTATTAGCAAAGAATTCTCGTGAGATCAAAGAATACTAAATAAATGTCACGAGTGATGTTCACAAAAATATCGTGATCTCGTTTGTTAAAAATATATCTTCGATTCATTCTTATTTCTAAAATGGAATCAACTTCAATGGAATATTTTATAAAATCGAAGACCATTTTAATTTCTATACGTGAATTGAGATTGCTATAAATTATTCCTTATAATTAATCTATCTTTTATCTATAACAAACTTTTTCGAAAATATAAAATTGATAATTCTAAGTCGAAATAAATTGGACAACCTATGACGTTCTAATAATTTTTCTTTCATTTGTTAACAAAAATAAAATTTAATTTATTTTTATAATTTATTGAAACAGAAATAAATCAACTCCGAAATACCTTGTTAAAAAAAGTATAGAAATTCTCTCAATTTTGAATATATTTTAAAAATTTTTATTATATTATTTTATCAAAATTAATTAACATTAAAATATCGAATATTCCTGGACCATTAATATTACTTTTTTATAGATTTCATTTAATCGTCCATATTTTCTGTATTAAATTATTAAATGAATATACAAGATTAAAGAAAATATGAAATAGATAAAAGATAGAAGAAAATTGATCAGAGAAATATTATTATATAGATGATTGAATTTTCATTAGGACGAACATAGAGATTTTGAGAACAGACTGAGAATGAATGTTCCAAAAACAGAAGATTATTTCTTCGTTTCAATATTTATAATTCATTCATAAATTACAATAAAGGAACATAGATATAAAAAAAGATACGATTAAATCTGAAGATTTTTTCCACAGTCATTATTATTGAATCTCAAAGTGGTTTGCTATAAAATTCAATTATCCATATCTTATAAATCCAATTATATCAGAAATATAGATGTATTTTTAACTATCAACTAAAATCATCAAAAAATGTAAATTTGAAATCTTATTACTTGAAAATTTAATCATCTATATTTTTTGCAATAAATCCGATTTCTATTTATATAAAAATATCATGAATACATAACATTCATTTTCGTATTAATCAAATCATCTTTAATAAAAACACCTACCTAAATTTCTTTATTTATAGTACAATGAATATTTGTTATTTTTTGTTTTATGAGTAACATTTAATCAAAATAAACGATTATGAATATATGTCATAAAATTTTATCTATTCTAATTTTTTACTAATTTTAACTTTTAATATATGACATATCTCAATTTCTTAATCGAGCATGCAACGATTAATTTATTTTCGCAAAGCGTAATCGGAAAAAAAAGAAAAACTCGGTCCAACCATTCCAAACTTTAAACACGAATTTACATATTCATGCCCGTACGAATTATAAATTGCACACCAACAACACGGATCGTATATAGGTAAATTAAATCGCATAAACATCGATCAAAGTGCGATGGGTAATGGTAATGGTAATGGTTGGTCAACGGAAAGAAAGAGAGAAACGAGAGAATAAAAAATTTCACCGGTGCAACTCGTTCCATCGCAAGACCGAGAATTACGAAGCGACAAAACAATCAATGACACGCGACAGCAAGAGCAAACGCAACCGGTAGGATGGAAAACGATTTCGAGGTCAATGACCGAATCGAAGAAAGCCTTTCCTTTGCTTCCATTCATGCATGTATAAATAAGAAATCGAGTTATACCTGTGAAACCCGATTTTCCAGAGAAACGAACGAGTCACGATTTCTCAAGACCCCGTTTCCCATTTTACGACTCACGGTTCTTCCGGTTGTAACGACCGCGAGAAACTACCCTTACGTCGCAGTTCTTTCGATTCCAACGACCATCACGTTGCGAGGAACCGTTCCACGTAAGGTGGTTATACTTTGGTTGTAACGAGTGTATGACGTGAAAACCACTCACGACGCGTTCTTACGTTCTTACGTTTCAACCCTCGACGAAGGTTGAAAACTCGAGGTGGTGAGAAACCGCATAATCAGCCAAGTGGCGTTCCAATCCCTTCAAAACCTACCTGTGGCTCGTACGCTCTCGTACGATCCATAATCCGTGCCTTCGATTCGTTGTTTAATTGCAAGTTAGAAAGGTAAATAGGAAGATAGTTGGAAATTGTAAATACTATCGTGTTTATGGTATATATTCGAAGACATTCAATTGTAATTTAGGTAAATAGAAAGATACCTATTAGAAATTGTAAGTGTGATTGTATTTATATTTATGGATTAGGCTTGGCATATTTTATTTCGTTTTGATTTTAAAGCCTCTTATGAATGATAAGAATAAAAACCTCGATATGAAACAAGATGAGAAAAGATTGTGATAATTATAGAAAAGAGAATCAATAATTGTCTCGAATGTTAAATGTCAATGCAATTTTATGCAAATAATGCATAGAAATAAATTAAGTTAGATCTTGTTTTAACAAAGATCTTGTTTATAAAATCTTGTCAGTG
This sequence comes from Apis dorsata, assembly GCF_000469605.1. Classification (NCBI taxonomy): domain Eukaryota; kingdom Metazoa; phylum Arthropoda; class Insecta; order Hymenoptera; family Apidae; genus Apis; species Apis dorsata. Next base: position 12,518 of record NW_006264301.1, on the reverse strand, counting down.
AAACGAATAGTTTATCACTTGCGAAAGATACATCTGACGTTTTATTAAACAGCACTATCTTTTATTAAATTTTTTGAAATCTCAATTGAATCTACTTTATTATCTATTTTAGTTTATATTTAGTAGAAAATAGAAAGCAAATTATTCTGAACCCTTTTATTATGAAAAGAATGAAAATTTATTTTAAAAATTAATTTAAATTCATTATAATACATAGATATAATAAAAATATATCGATGTATTATAAAATAGCCACAACTATAATAATTTATAATCTATAAAAAAAATTAATTTTATATTGTAAAAATATTCACATACACTATATCATGATTATATATATAATCTCGAAATTTTTAACTTAAATTTTTAATATTTCACTGATTAAAAAAATCTTCTATTAAAAAAATATTAATCATTATTTGCAAAATATCATTAAATTCAATAAATGCAAAAGGGTTCAAAACAAACTGAAATAATAAATAATCCAAATTAAACTATATAATAAATCTATTTCGAGAATTTTCACGATTATTCTATTTACCTAGACCGCATATTGAGTCATTCCATCCGACTTGATGGTTTAATCTCGTCCGCGTATATCTCTCTCTGGAAAATCTTCCTTATTCGTCTCTAGCTTCAATATTCCAAACACGAAAGGGTTTGAAACACTCGCGAAAAAAAATCACTTCACGACTACCGAACCGCGCTCGAATCGACCGATCGAAAGCTCAAGTTGAAGTTCAATGCAACGAGGTCGTGTTACACACTCGATTTCAGCTCGATAACTGCAAACTGTAAGTGGCCGACGGTGGCGCCAATTTCCAAGGTCGCACCGGGAGGCAAGGTCAACGCACTTCCGCCTCAAAGATCTTCTTCTTTCGATCGATTCCTTATTTCGGACACGCTTCCGTATCGAATTGTTTTTTTCCACGTTTTACCACGAGATCGAATCGGGGACCAATCGCGTTCGAAAACTCGATCACGTCTCGACCGCTGACAAGCCCAATCGACTCCACGGTCCACCACTCACTGACAACAGTCCCTTCGTGACACTTGCCGCTTCCTTCTCGATTTTTCTCCCTCCTAACCTCCTCCTACTCCACGGCTGCTGGCACAATGTCGTGTACTAGACTTCGTCACGCTGATCTAGTCTTTTTCTCTCTCTTCCACCGCTATACACGTAAGCCCGTCTCTTTCTTTCTCCAGATGTTTTCCTCTCCCGCTTCGGTAACAGTACGAATAACAAGTGGTAAACCGTTCTCACTACGGATATACAAGCTTTACATTCTGCCGGTTCACGAGTTGGAGTCAGAATGTTTGACAACAGTGAAATATCAATGGTCGGATGAAGCGGGACGAAAGTGATGATTGTTACGTGGTGGTGAACGAGCGAGGTCTGTGTGACTTGGAGCCTACGACGAAGCTAAGAGCCGGTGGCGGCCGATTCAAATTCGCTCCCCACGTGGCGGCGACGGCGTCGTCCTTGCGACTGCCACCGGCACGACGCCCGGCGCCGGGCAATGCGTCGCCATCTTGCGGCCGCCGGCTAAATCCGTTTTAGTGAAACCGCCACCGCGACGAAATTGCACCACACGTTTTCGTACTTTCTCTCTCCTCTTTTCCTTTTTTTTTTCCTTTTGTTTTTATCGTTTTTCCGGATTGCTTTGGGAATTGGAAGGAATTAAGCGAGATATCCTGGATCGATGGGAAATCGATGGTATTGGTTATAGTATGTAACCACTATATGTTTGGTGAGCTTCGTTGATATTTGTGTGTATGTTAATTATAAGAAGGAAATGGAATGATAATTTTATTGCATTGGTTTTGGATTAACTCGTTAAAAGAGATATTGTGATAATAATGTATTTTATCTTTAAAATTATTATAGTCTGGATTTTTTATGAACCAATCGGATATATAAAAAATTCTTAATTCTATTTTATAATTTTGGATTTGTTATTAATCTGATATTTATTAAAGTGATTTATTAATATTGCTCTTTTATTATTTATGAATAATAATAATTCTTAAATGTTTCCAAACCTAAGAAATTTTTCTAACGAAAGAAAAATACGATTGGATCGAAAAAAAAACGATAGTATTTAATAGATTTGATTCATTTCAAGAATTTCCTACTCTTCCAATATTGTACAACCTAGACAAAAAAAGGAAACAAAAGTTATTTCCTATGAACAATGTTTAAAAAAAAAAAAACAAAATATATCATAACATAAATTGATTGAAAAAAAAAATTACTAATCATCACTTCGTGTTAATACATAGTTGACCCCTAACAGATTAAAATAAATGCAATTCAAAGAATTAGTGATGATAACTGCGGTTAGCTAACAGTGCATTATTGTGAACTGCTTACTTTAACAACAAAAATAAATCAATCATTGATAAATGCAAAAGTGAGATACGACTAAGAAGTTAATGAGAATTTTATAATCGTTAATATTTATTGTTATTATAATTGTTAATTTTAACTATCATAAAGATATTTCTAATTACAATAATGTTATTAAGATATTTATTATATTATCATTATAAGTACTTAATGATTCGTGACACATATAAGCATCTATAAGTAGATGACAACCGTAATGCTTACTTAATTAATAAGAATGAATCATTTTATTCGTAATGAAATTGGAATATTAACAGGATGATATTACCTCTTAAAAGTTTGAGATCACTTCTAATATTCAGGATTTATGAAACAAAACGAAATAAGAGAACAATATAGCTCACTAAATATTTGTAGACTTTTTATGGTATTAACATGATACATATTTTTCCTTTTGCAAATAATAATAAAAGGAGATAAAAGGACTTAATAAGAGGATTTGAGAGTATTGTATTAAAACTTAAATAAAAGTTCTCGTCTCTGATTTTTTCATTATAAAATTCAAGTTCCTTCTCATTAAGTAAGTAAGTAGCTTCAAACTTTTGACTAGTAATGTATGCATGAAAACCTTAGATGGCATGAAATACGAAGAAACGTTACTAAAATTATTATAAAAATCTTAATAGGTTATATTACAAAATTTCAAATCAAAATTAAATATTCGCACAATTATTTTTATGAATGATAACAATTTTATTTCAAATATAATAGGAAAAACGTTCATTTAATGGAGCTATATCATTCTCTTTACAATTTACCATTTTAAAATTTAAAATTAAAATGTTTGAGTGAATTCCAAAATTGAAATATTCTAAAAATAATTGTTTGAATCAAATTTTTAGAATATTAAATTAAAATTAATAATTGGATTTGCATCGTTATAAAATGCACTTTGAAGTCAATATGTATTGACAGAACAATCAAAGGAAAACATGTGATGAAATAATTATTGCGCTGTTCCAATGTGAGAGCAGTAATCGAATAATAACAATAAAACCATAGGCGCCATATAATAACATTTGGTCTGTTCTTTGCGCTACTTCGCAACCACTTTGCATGTGTGAATCAAAACTGTCTGTCAAACGTTAAAATGGAGAATGCTGATAATTCAAAGAACTGACATCAAAGAAACATTGTTCGATAATTCTGCGTATATGCAAATCGACAACACATACGATTTAACCATCAATTCTAATTTACTGAAGTTTGTTTCTTTGAAATTTTTATTTTCTATTTGGAATTTTCAATCTATTCTAATTCATCAACATAATGAATTACCAAAAGTTCAAGAAAAATTATATAATATCGTAACATAAAACTTTCTTCCTTATTAATTACTAAAACATTATTAAAAAATATCAAAATTACTTATCTAAAAAATAATTTTGGCATATTTTATCGCCAAATAATAATTTAAAAATAATTTAACATTAAAGAACTATTTTTTAAAAAAAATTTAATTTTCAAAAGCTTATATACAAAGCTTAATTTTCACATACAATATTAAAATATCGTTTTAACAGATCAATTACTATGCCAATCATTCATCATTCATTAATGAATGAAAACCGATTCGACAAGTTTAATAAAAACGCGATAAAAATTATCGTTCTAATGAAAAATTAATTCGTTAAATAATCTGAAACGAAGGAACAGATATTCAAAAGCGGATATGACGTGTATACTCGAACCGATAGGGAAACAAGCCTCCTCTTTTCCGCCAGTCTCGTTGCTGTAATCAGAATTCTATAACGGGAGTTCATCATTCGCGCTCCCAATCTTGTGTTTTCACATTCACCATTCATTCTTACAGCCGAAAGATTAAACTCTCGTGATAGAATTGTTATACAAATCAACGGAAGTCGTCACCATGACTCATTCTTGTTAATCCAAAGGCTGTCGATATATAATATATCGATAATTATTTCGCGGTAATTATTTTTAATCTAATTTTTAAATGCGATATTATAAATGTTAATGAAGATTATAAAAGAATTTAAATGCAATTTTTCGAAAAAATCGTAACAATGCCCTACTTAATTAAAAGATTTACTTTTAACTAAACATAAAATATAAATTATGGAAACAATATTAAAGAATTTTTGAAAATCTATTTGATTATGAATATTGAAAGCTTTTTTTAGGAAATTTATTATTCTTCTTGGAAATTTATTTATCAAATCTAATATTGAATGAAAAAATGAAAAATATAATATTTTATAAATTTAAAATTTCTTTTTTCAATTACTAGTTTACTAACCCTATGAAAAAAAGGCTATTTATTAAATTTAATGTGGATGAAAAAATTACTAAAAATATATTTTTAATCGAAAAATATTTTAAAATTTAGTTATAAAGAAAATTTCTTTCTGTTTTTAAAAGAAATTTTTTAAACGATTGTATAGTTAGATTGAAAAAGACGCGAAAACAAGATTTAGAATAAGGGTTTCCTACTTTAAAAATTAGGAAATGAAAGATGAAACGATCGCAGAAAAGTAGAAAACCATAAGAGGATTAAATAGAATGACAGAATATAAAAAGTAAAACACGATAAAATAAAAAAACTTGGTAGATAATATCAAAAATTTTTAAAAATTATTAGTTACAATTTTTTCTCTTTTTTTTTTTTTTGCCAAAGAATAAAATAAATTTAAAAGAAACACTTGAATAATTCTTTTGATACGCATGAAATTTGACATTTTTAAATCTGGTAAAGAACCAGAACTGCATACGAAGAATGCAATTCAAACTTTTTGTCGTGTTATTTATTACATGCTACTGTCGAGATTTCAAGCATGTAGGTCATAAAGAATTGTGAAGTTATGACTTTCAATACCTGACAGTGATGCAGAATTGGTGTGAAGACTTTTTTTAATCTATTACACTGGAAAGATGGAATTAACGTATAAGGATGATCGATTTTCTAAATAAATAACAATTTATCGTCTCAAAGACTCCTTCGTTTAAGATGAATGAACATGAAATGATAAAATAAAATGAAATTAATTCCATTTATAAATTCATTATTTCGTTTAATTGAGAAATGCTTCTTCACAGACGAATGCCCTACTTCATAAAGTAAATATTTCGATAACTTTACCTTTAAGATTAAACGTCATCTATATAAATTCATAAAATAGAATTAATATATATTAATAATTAATAATTTTTTTAATCAAATATAAAATACGAAATATTTGAATGTAAATTTAATTAACATTAAGATTAACATTAACTTTTATTCTAGACAGAAAAATATAAAAAATTAATGAAATGAACTTAAAAAAAATTCTATTTTATAAATTTATAAATGTTATCTTATATTGAATAATTTAAATAGATTGAAAATAGATTTCAATCTTTCCTATTAAATTATAAGGATAATTTTTAGAATGTCAAAAAAATATCATTTAAATCAAACGCACGAGCAATAATAACAATACGAAATGTCATTGGAAGGGAACATTTTACGATTGATTCGACACCAGCTAAATCAGTCGTGATTAAAATCTTTTATTGCTGAACAATTGTATCAATGGGACAATCAGACTTGATGAAAAACTTTTGTTTTCTTTATTTAGATGAACGACAGTGTCAATCCAGTTCCGTAAAATTTCGTAAAAACTCCGGTAGACGATGTCCATTCGAAAACAATAAGTCTTTATTGCAATTCAGTGTTCTCGTCTAAAGAAATCCACGTGAAAAACAAACGAAGATTTATCTCGTGTAACGATCATTTTCTCATCAATTTTGACGTAAATTCATCTTTCAAAATTTATTTCTAGCTTCCTTTTTATTACTATACTATATAAATATGATGATTTGTAATCTTTTCTGTTTTACTACACGTCCAAAAATTGTATTGTTAAAATGCTATTTCTATCTATTATTTTTATTTTTCCTGTTGGAGCTGGGTGACACAAATAATTTTAAAATGGCGTAATTTTAAAATATTAATATTTATCATCGATTATTTCCAACATTATTTATTTACTAAAATATTATTTTTTTTTTATTTTAAATATTATGAATAAAGATTTTGACAATTCTAACTCTAATTTATTCAATCAAATTTACATTTTCAAACATTTCTGCGAAATTTTTCCGAATTTAAACTCATGATTATTCATAACGACTGATAACGAAGTTCTAATATTTCTATCGCAAATTATATTAGCATTCCATACATGTACTTCAAGATTGAATTTATCAAAATAAATTTTTATTCCATCTATTTATTTTTAATTTAATATTCTATATGTATTATATGAATTTTCAAAATCAATTTTCCAAGGCCAAAGAAAGAATTATTTTCAATGATATCAGCCTATAATTATCTTAACTATTACAACTTTTTATCCAATATTATTAATAATTATCAGTAATAATTTCTATCTCAAATAAAAAATGTTTCATGACATTTCTATTACGACAAATTTCTTCCTTCTCCGCGATTCGATCAACGACGGAACAAAATTGAATGGGACGCCATTGGCCCGTCAAATTCAAACTGTCGGAGGAATGACAATTTCACATTATATCGATCCGCTACAAACAAATCTCTGCCGAAAAAAAAAAGAATCCCCTCTCCCTCCTCTCCCTTCTTTTCCCTGATTAATCAATTCACCATCAAACCGTGTACGGGCTAATAAACAATATCACCGGTCGCGATTCGCTTTCGCATCGTCGCTGACTGGAATTCTTTATCGGGGGACAAACGATGTCTGCCTACCAACAATCGATCGCACGCAACACCGTGCCCCGAGGTTTATTAATAACATTGCTCCACAGTTGGCACGACTGAATAATCGAGCATTATAAAAGCGGCGATGCAGTTATGATCGTGGACAGACGGGTTTATATATTGTTTTCTCGCGTCGCGATCGAAGGTCGTAATGAACGTATCCGAGGGTGTTGGACATCAAACGTGGCGACGTCTAATTACGCGTCGATTGCTCTATCTAAACTTGTTTAAAATCATCGACATGTCGCTTTACAGAACGATTTAGATTTATCGATCAATCGTTTCGATGAAATAATTAAAGATCTTGATGTAAAAATAATTTTGGGTAAATTTTTTTTGTAAATTATAAATTGTATCTGCTTGTTCAAATATATATTTTATATATTTTTATAGATTATCGATTGATAGATAAGAATTAGAGGAAAGATTCGATGCATTTATAACAACTACAATTTTTGGATTTACTCGATATGATTTTTGAAAACAAGAATTCTATTATAACTTAATTGGTATTAATTTCATTCATTTTTCTATTATTTTAAAAGTCTGGACATTAGACTGCTAATATTGGCGTATCTTATTTGTTCTGATTCTAATTGGAATATTGGAATTGGAATTTGTATGAAAATTGAAATTTTTAAAGTAAAATCATTTCCATTTCTTATTATATTGAATATGTTTCTGGACCATTTATCATGCTTAAATTGTACAATAGAGTGAAACAAAATATGGGGAATGAAACAAATATATAAAGAAAATTTAAATTATATTTGAAATAGAATAAAGAAAATTATACAAAATAGTTTAAAAATTAATTTTATAAAATTTTATAAAATAATTTACACTCTAATTTTTATTTCTTCATTTTTCTATTTTAATTCCATTCCATTTTACTTTTTTAATTCATGATTGATAAATATCACAAAATCGAACTTTTCGAACCGATTTACACAAATCTTTCCCCATATAATTTTATCTTCAAATCGATATCTTTTACACGAATTTATATACAAAACATCCTATATATAAATTCCATTAAAGCAAACTAAATGTTTTATTCAAACATCGTTTACAAATTCTCTAGCAGAGTTCCAATAAAACTTTTACCAACAGTAATATTACGAAATAAGGAGAAGTGGAAACCGCGAATTAATATTTCACGAGGCGCGAATAGCCGTCTTTTCAACCGAAAACGAATCTGAATTCAACATCGCTACCGCCAAAAATTTACGCCGCGTTAAGCTCGGATCGAGCGTCAAGGAAGTTAAACGAGTTGAATAAACGGACTATTATAGAAACGAATCTCAATTGCCGCCTCTCTTTCATCCCTTTCCTTCCACGACTCTCAATGATGTATTTAACAGATTATTTGTAAATGAAGAAAAACGAGGAAACGGGGCAGAAAGCATCGCGTTGTTGTCCATGCTTAAATTTGACACATTCGTTAATTAACAATTCTCTGTGAAACGCGTGATTCACTCGTTGCTTTAACAGCCTTCGTGCAACGAGTTATCCAGTAACATATGTGTACTGGATTTGATATAGTGCTCGGCGAGATCGACTGGAGCGTGGATCTGAATTTTTTACGATACGATTAAAGGAATCGAGTGGCGAAGTTGATTTCATGCTCTCTCGGGGAAGATAGTGTTTGAAATGATGAATAAAGGTATTTTTAAAAGATATTTTTTTGAATTGTTTGTATAAACAAATTTGTACATTGAAAATTATTGAATAAATATCAAATTAATTTTACATTATGTATATTTTTGAAATTATATTTAAAATTATTCGACAAATGTTGATATATTCATTTTTTTTTTATATAAAAAAAAAAACTTTATATTATTATGTACTAACCAGTTAACGAGTTAAGTTAATGAGGCATATCAAATTCACGTGGAATTCGATCACAGATAAAATTCCATATTTCTAGCTCATTCCACGTATCTCACGACTGCGATTTATTACTCTAAGTAAGTTAATCGCTATGTTGGTCATGGTACTTTAAAAGTAGTAGGTACAGTCAACCCTCGTATAATATAGATGTTTCTTGTAAGATGATTTTGCACATTTGAATAACATTGAGAATATGTTTGAAAATTATTAATAATTATTGTAATAAATATATAAACATAGCAAAAATTTAAAACTATCTTTTATATTCCAGAGTTAAAAAAAAATGAAATTAAAATTTTCTTAAGTTCAAGTTTCTTTTGTTTCTATATACAATCTATAAAAATCCATAAAAATTATAAAATCAAATAAAATTAACTTCGTATTAACATCAACAAAATTAATAGAAAATTCGATGTTTGCAACCGATTTTAAACTTTTGACGAATGTAAAAGTATAAGGTAATCGTTCGAAGAGATATTTTACATTAAAATAGAATTAGTCTCGCAAAATACTGAAAATCGTAAGTGCTATCATTTTGTCGCAAAATGTAATAGGGGGTTGACTGTACCTACAAGCATGCCACGATTACAGCATTGGCCGATGCATTTCTATATCTGACGGGTGTTCAAGGTTGACTTTTGAATCGTCGTTCGGTATCTGGCGAGTCCAGTTAGAAAATATGTATCGTGCATCGTCCTCCTCTTTTCACTTGTCTTTCATCCCGGCTAACTAGATAACCAAATGAACCGATGTAAATCACCGTGCGGCTAGTTAATTGAGCTCGTTCGAAAACCAGTTTTACGATCGAGTGTACGCATATACACATATATATATACACGTATGTATACTTCCGTTGTTAAACGTTTCGTGCACGATCGGAATTCACTCTATCGGATCGAATCACGATTTTCCACTCCATTCCTTTGTCCGCGATTTTTCTCGCATTGATGCCCGGCTTTTTAAATGGGATTTAATGAGATATGAAAGTTCTATCGCGAATGTTGCTATGTCGCGTATTATCAGGAACGGTTGCAGCCAATGGAAATAAAAAGCACAATGCGCGTTTCATACAGGATGTATCAAATTTTATGTAATATTTAAAGCAATCATTTTATTTCTTTTTATCATTAATTTTAATTAATTTTAAATTAATTTACACGTTTTAATCAATTTCACAGAGAATGTTTTAATAATATTGAACATTATATTATCGTATCCTATAAGTTTTTATAATTTTACTGCTTATTTCGATATCCTTTCTTAATTTCTTAACTGTACCTTCTTTATCGAAATCTATTGCTGTACTTTTGTCTCCTATATTTTCTAAAATTTTCTCGGTTAAACAGTTTTAATTATGTATTATAATTACGTATTTCATAAACGAACTTAATACTGAAACGATTATTAAGACATTACTTTGCCGAACAAATAGATAGTAATTATTGTAAGTAGTTGTGGTTAAAGCGTAATTGCAGCTGTTCAGTTATTGCGCTCTACAGTATAACTATGCGTTAGATGGTTTTAAATTAACAGTTAATAGTATTCGTACAAGTTTCTTACGAATCAATTAAATTTTAGTTCTTTAAAGAATACATATAAGTATTATAATTCTATTATTCTATGTTGTTCTCAAAAATAAACTATCCTATTTATTTTTAACGTAGATAATTACATTTGAAAATGAATAAATCTGTTCAATCAACACAAAAATCAACCTATTAATCAAGCCTTCTTTTTCAATCTTTGAATTATTATTTATACAAATCTAATAATTATTATAAAAATTAATAAATATTAATTTAATATTTACTGTAATTTGAAGTATGATATATATATAATATCATAATTAATACATAAACTTTAAAGTATATACATAGCATCATAATTAATATACAAATTGATCAAAAATTTGGAACACTTCTCTAATTATAGCTATATCGATTTTTTTTCTATTTACATTATTGTTATAATTATGATCGTGATAAAATTGTGTTGATCGAATATCATCAGTTGTCAACGATCTTTCAGTTCTCCTAAACATAAAAATTCTCCTATTCCTATTTTTCAAAACGTCATTCAAAAATCACAATTTATCAACATTCACCGACTTTGATTCCACATTACATAATTTGAGGCGAAAATCCGCGTGTAATACGAGACGCGTGTGTTTGACAATGTTTCGCGCCACGAATATAATCCAGGTGCGTTGAAGGCCGCAAACAAGGGGAGGGCCGTCGGACAAGGAGCACGCTGTTGCCACGAGGGGAAGCTCGATGTTAATTGAAATCATTGAAATCGTGAAACGAGCGGCAGAAAGGGTAATGCATTCGCTCTTTCACCCCATAGTAATTCCACGCGGCGTCAACCGGACCGGGAAAACATTTGTCGCTTCGCGCCACGACCGACCGCTCTAATAAAGGCGAAACGTCGTGTGCAGACGCGGGAATTTCCGGTTGCAGGCGAGGAGAAACGCGAGTCTTCAGAGTGCGAAAATTGACGCTTCGAAATATCATTTTTCAAAGAATCGAAAGGGAAAATTATGTTTCGTTCAAATTGAAGAAGGATGAAATATGAAATGAAAATGATATTGATATTCTTATCGGAAATGAATATCGACATTTACTAAATATCACTTTTTATATACAAAGGGAAAAAATTAGGTCGTAAGATTGAAGAAAAAAATCAAACAAAATCTTTCTATGTATAAAAATAAGAAAAAATTGAACATAAATATAAATAGATATAATTACTTATTATACATAATTGAATAAATGATTTATTATACAATTATGAATTTATGTAATTAAATATTGATAGAGAGAATATGTGAAGATTTAAATTTCGAAACTGTTACTCAAATATATGAATTCACTAGCATAAATAAGAGTAAATACTGAGAGAAAGAGACAAATGGGATAAAAATATCCAAATCAGCGCCATCTCTAGAGTACCGTTTACATGAAACAAAAGAAATAAAGATATTAAATAGAAGGAAAAGGATAAAAATAATAATAGAATTTAATTACAGTGCCATCATCTAAATACCGGAGAAATCTTTCAAAAATGATCTTTCTAAAAGCATTTACGAGATGGCACTAATACTTAATTCCTATCGTAAACAGAAATACATATCCCTATTAAATCTACTCTGTAGTTATGATAATGTTCTTTATTATCGACCATTAATGGTTTAACAAATCTGAAATATCGATCTCAAAAAAGAAAAATGTACGTCTATGATTAATAGAAATTATATTCATCTTATTCTTGTAAAATATATTCATAATATAATGATGATTATGCAAACTAGAGGAAGAAAATTATATAGAAGTTACACAGAAATAACCAAAATTATTTCGGAAAAACATTTATAATACTTGATTAATGATTAAATGAAAATGAAAAAAAAGATCATATATCTATTCCAAATCACGTTAATTTTTAAAATGTATAGAAAATTTGAACAAT
>NW_006264300.1:2934-3804 GCF_000469605.1 Apis dorsata | reverse complement strand
GAAACGTTAGACTACGTTAAACAATTCGCGAAAATAAGTAATTTAGATGAAATAATATATAATTAATTTAAATTAGTCGATGTATTTAAGCAATATTATTTAATTTTATAAATAAAAATATATATATAATTTGTTTAACAAAATAAATGTATAAATTAATGTTGAATTCTATTTTTAATCCTGGAGAATATTAAATAATTTAGTATGGAATTATGAATAATGTTTCTCGATTCTTTTGTGTCAATTTTTTTTATATAATAATTCGAATTAATTATTAATACGTCGTTTTTTATAAATTTTTCGATATTATTTCTAAAACAATTCTATTTAAGCTAGGATGCTTTCTTTTTTATTGTAACGTCAAATTAATTTATCGTAATTTATGAAATCTTTTATTATTTTTCAATTTAATGGAAAATAATTAAATAAATAAATAAATTAATCTATAAATAAATATATATTATTATTTTTCTATGTATTGAATGATGGAATTAAATTTTATATATCTGAACTATTGCTAAATGATATTATATTTTTTGCTCTCTTCTGATTGGTGCGGAGGTGCTAACGAAAAAGTTATAAAAGGATGCCCTGACAATTTGCAGTTATTTTGCGTAAGGATTTCGTAGGAACAACATCGTGCAACATTAACTTTGTGCTTGATTTAAGAAGAAACGTATTCCTTGTAAGTTTCAAAAATAGATTAATTATTTTTTTATTTGTTTTTTATTTATTTATTTATTTGTATATATATTTATTTATTATTATTTATTTATATATATATTTATATTTTATAATTTATTATTTTTATTAGTTGTTATTATATTTTATTTTTATTATTATTTATTTATTTAATTTTTTTAAATTTTT
>NW_006264300.1:1964-2861 GCF_000469605.1 Apis dorsata | reverse complement strand
TCTGATTAATTTTTATTAATATTAATAATAAATTAATTAATATTATTAATAAAATTAAAATTTCTTATATTAATATTTTTTATTTATTATTAATTTTATTAATATTAATTATAAAATTAATTTTATTAATTTAATATGCGCGCGCATATAAAATAAAGGTTCGTTTTGTTACAGCCAATCAGAGAGCAGCTACGGCCCAACGCTCGACGAATCAGTACGTTCGGCGTCAGTCTAGTGCTGGATCTCGTGGGGATAGGACGTGTGGAACTACAAGTGGTGAGTGACTATATAATTTATATTTAATATATTATTATAATTCGTAAATTATTATTAATTTTGTTTAATTATTATATTTTTTTAAACGTATATTAAGTATTATTAAAAAATATTTAATATACGTTTAATTAGATAGTTTTTTTTGTATCGTTCTTATTGTTACGTACATAGTTTGTGCATTGACAGTTATATTAATTTATATCGATGATTAGATTTATAATTTATATTTCTCGTAATCCGTTTCCAGGAAATTTTCGGTTTACATTTTCGTATCGCACGATTTTGCGCCGAACAAATTCTCTCCAATTTACAATTTTGTAAACGAAGTCGTGACGCGGAATATCATTCTATTATCGAAAGTTGAACTAATAGAACGCTTTGCTACAGGTGCGTGATTATTTATTGAGTAAAATATTCTTTCCATAGCTTTAAAAGATAACAATTTTTTTAAATAAATAATATCTCCTACTAATATATTTATTTTCAGAAAATTTTTGTGACCGAGCGCAATGCGGTCGATAGAGTCAGTGTTTGTTTCGTAATAAAGTATTTTTTATATTTTTTAGAGCATAGCTGCTCTAATTCAATTTAATTGTAATAATCATTCGCGAAATTAGAATC
>NW_006264300.1:0-1886 GCF_000469605.1 Apis dorsata | reverse complement strand
TTTTTTTTTTTTTCTCTCTAAATTTTCGTTTTCGGTACAGGATAAAGTCAGTGTTTCTCTCAAGAATATAAGGCGATCATCCATCACGCGAAGAGGTAATTATCTTTGCATATTTTATTTATCATTTTATTTTATTATTTGATTTTGCTTTAATCATTATTTGAGAAATAAACTCATTTTGGAAAAATTAATCATCTTTTTTCAAATAAATGAAATTAATAGATTCTTAATTCTCAGATTTTTAAGTATTTGTATTAAAATTTTGATTTTTTATTGAATTTTAAAACTTAATGAAATTGAATTTATTATTATTTTAAAATTTTTAAATAATCAAAGCTATTATTTCAATTAATGTAGTTTTATATTTTGTTAAAGGTATTGTTATCATATTCCCTGGATTTTTGAAAAAAATTTTTGTGATCGCGCGCAATGCGATTGATAGAATCAGTGCTTGTTTCGTAATAAAGTATATTTAATTTTTTATATAATTGCTCTTATTCAATTTAATTGTAATGATCATTCGCGAAATTAGAGTCAGTGTTTGTTTTCCGATTATAAATTAAATTGCATTAATACGTTAATTTTATTTATTTTTTTTTTTTTTTTTTTTTTGTGATCGCGCGCAATGCGATCGATAGAGTCAGTGTTTGTTTCGTAAAGTATTTTTAATATTTTTTAGAGCATAGCTGCTCTTATTCAATTTAATTGTAATAATCATTCGCGAAATTAGAGTCAGTGTTTGTTCGCCGATTATAAATTAAACATTATGTTAATACGTTTTATTTTTAATTTTTATTTTCGGTACAAAGTAGAATCAGTGAGTGCTTCTCTCAAGAAAATAAGGCGATCATCCATCACGCGAAGAGGTAACTATCTTTTTTATATTATATTTTTATATTTTTCACCAATAGAGTTTCATTTTTTTTTTTTTTTTTTTTTCAATAATTGGTATACATACTGTGTTCTATTTAATAATTACGATATTTCGTTTTTTCTGACAGCTTTCCTGCTCCTACTTGATGACAACTTCGCAGTGGATTATGGCAGCAGTGATAACAACGCAGATTCTTCGCATCTAATGGTGAGTCGCATGCATTTTGATTCCTCTGGTCATTCAATCATGTCATAGGATGAAAGATCCGAACTGACACGGGTGACTAGTTGTATACGTAGAATTTTGCACGAGTACAGTGACCGCGGGTATTTATTATACTCGTGAATAGTAACATTTGTCTGTGTATTATTTATTAGATTAGGCTAGGTTTTCTTGCACATCGCGTTTTTAACAAAACAAAACAATATTAATAATTAATATTATATAAATAAAATTTTAAGATAATATTAAAATTAATATACAATAATAATCATGATGCATAATAATAGTTGTTTATTATTACATGATGATAAGTAATATTTAATTACATTTAATAATATTTATTTCCTTATAATGTATCGAAAGAATTATTTAATTATTTATTATAAACTTAAGTTTGATTTAAAGTATAAAAATATTTAGTTTTTCATGCTTCTTTCGTACAAAAATGTAATAAAATATTGTGCAAGAAAACATTTCGCGACAGGTAGATTTTTGAATCAAAGCCACAAGTTTTGAACATTGCTTTAGTACTTTCGAAAATCTGCTTTGATAAAAAGATCGCCTGAGGTTATTTTCATTAATATTTAGAGTCAATGATCTAGAGTCAATAACTTTTTATTTTTAATTCATAAATAAATTTATAATTATATATAATTAAATATTTCATAAATAAATTTCTTGTTCATTGTTCATATATATTATTTTTTTATTTAATTAAAATCAATAGTTATTCATTATAAAGATTTATTAAAATTTGAAATAAAACAAGCAGATTAAGAAATATTAGCCC
>NW_006264299.1:392-1138 GCF_000469605.1 Apis dorsata | reverse complement strand
TATATATATATATATAATTCTAACAAAATTCTTTTATATATATATACTTTTTGTTAATTCAAAATTCTTTTATTTAATGTAGGCATTTTAAATATTGAATAATTACTTCAACATTTACATTACATTTATATTGAAATGTAAAAACGATTTTATGTCAAAATTTTATTTCAGAAAATTCTAATTTAGTGTTGTAATGTATACAATTATATACAGAAGTACAAAAGAACTAACCCATTTTCATGCCTGCTTCCACAGTCTCAAAGAAACATTCTTCGGCATGTGCATCCACAGTAATGAAATAACAATTTGCACTACAGCTCAAAAATATTAGAAATAAACAGGAAATGAGCCACCTCATTTTATTAAATTACAATATGAACCAATTAAAAACGACATACGCTTTTTCTTTTTCCTGCCACTTCACAGTGGCATGTTGCTACCACAGCGCCACGTATGCATTCTGCCATAAAATTAATAATATAGTTAGATATAAATTCTACTTATTATAATAAACATTTTATTATTAAAATAAAAAATTAAATATTTTCTAGGTAAAAAATTATAATATCTTCAAATATTAATTAAAAATTATTTTATTTGTTATGTTATAAAAATATATATATTATGTTATAAAAATATAAATATATATTTATATAACTAACAATGATATATATGATGTATATGTGACAATTTGAATTTTTTTTTATTTTTATATATGTGTATATAAAATATTATATGACATTATT
>NW_006264299.1:0-265 GCF_000469605.1 Apis dorsata | reverse complement strand
TTATATTCAAAAATAAGTTTTAAACTATTTTATGAAGAAATTATGCAATTGATTTAAAATTTTATGTGGATATTTTACGTATATAACTTACATCGAAATTATAAAAATAAGTAAGTATATATTTATATTGTTTTTTAAATAAGATATTAAAATTAAATAATTTTTCAAAAAATCGATGTTTTTTTTAATTTAAGTATATTTATTTGATTTTGATATATTTTTAAAATAAAATTGATATAAATAAAATTAATATGATTATAAATAA
>NW_006264298.1:0-665 GCF_000469605.1 Apis dorsata | reverse complement strand
GTAATAGAAAATGTATTATATATTTTATTTTCATTTATATATAAATATAAATAATATAATAATAAAAATTATAAATAATAAAAAATAAATGTTCTGAAAAATACTAATATATAAGACAAAAATATTATTTTAATAAATAGAATTTAAATGTTAAAACTTATACAATTTAAAATTAATATTCTAGTTTAAATAATTTTTTCAATAATCAAATATTTAAATATTCAATTTTATATATATTAAAAAATTATGATTTTTTAAATTTTAGCAATGTATATATAGTAATTATGTGATAATTATAAAATAATGCAAATTGATATTCATATTAAATTTTTTAAATATAATATAATTATAAAATGAAAGAGATAATTTATTAACAAAGTTATACATTATATTATTTTCAAAATATATATTGTAATAACATATTTTATGTTTTCATGTTTATATATAATTATATTGTTATTTTATATTTATACATAATGTTTTATTCATTAGTTCTTCATAATAATAGATTGTATATACATATAATATATTTTTAATATAAAAATCATATCTTATTAAAATGTTATTTAAATTGAAAAATAATATTAAAAATTAACATTTTAAAACTTAACTAAATTATAAGTTTATGAAAATAACAATAAATTAATATTAAAAATTTAAAAATA
>NW_006264297.1:360-647 GCF_000469605.1 Apis dorsata | reverse complement strand
ATATTTTACATATATATGTATTGAATGTTAAGAATTATTTTTATAAAATGATGTTGATATGAATAAAAATAAGAATACAATATAGCATATAAATATAAATTTGTAAATATTTTACTAAAAGCTTGTAATAAAAATAGGAACGAATTTTTTGTTTAATAAATTATAGAAACATGTTGATTTATAATATTTTAAAAAGTTATTTGTTTTTAAGTCTTAATGTTCATGATTTAAATTGGATTTTTATACAAATATATATTTTTCAAATATTTTGTATATATTATATGATA
>NW_006264297.1:0-263 GCF_000469605.1 Apis dorsata | reverse complement strand
AATTTTATTGTATTTTAAATCATTTAAAAAAATCATTATTATATCTATTTATATATCGTTATTTTTCTTATAACTTTTTAATAAATCATTTATATTTATAATATAATATTTATAATATAATATAATATAATATATAATATTTATTATATTTTTGTAATAATGTTTCTTTCTTATTTTTTTAATTATATATGATATTGTTTGTAAATAAAAATATGTATATAATAATATAATAATAATATAAAATAAGTCACATATATATATGT
>NW_006264296.1:0-1038 GCF_000469605.1 Apis dorsata | reverse complement strand
AATGGTTGAAAAAAAAAAAAAAAAGAAGAAAAAAGGAGAAAAAAAATCAAGGTCTTCCTCGCCTCGATTCGCTACGAGACGACGTCGTTCCATAAACGCGTCACACACGTACATTTTACACGAATATTTTTATTATTACGTTACAATAGGAGAAGAGAAGAGAGGTTTCAGTTTCGGTTTCTACTTTTCGACGCGATAAAACGTATTTACTGTTATTTTTGCCACAGAGAAAGAGTATCCGAAATTCAGTTGGACGGTGCAGGGGAACGGAGAGTCGATCGGAGAGAAGGCAGTGGTAATCGGTTATCGAGGGTAGAGAGACAATAGCGCAATTGTTTCGGATAGGATGGAGATTATTTCGAATAATCTGCTCCGCTCGCTTGTCATTTTTCCATCGATCGGATCGATTCATCTTCCAATATACATACATACATATACACACATACATAACTAGCCTGGGATTGATCTCTCGCTACTCACAAGCTACGAGAAAAGAAAAGCGTGAAGGTTTCGATCTTGTTACTACAGGTTGAATGATCGAGCTTGCCGATACCAGGTTTTCGTGAAGGGTGTCGAGGACGGAAGGGGAGGGGGGAAGTGCGAAAAGGGAGCGGTGTAGGTGGACTGTGCGTCGCGCAATAACCCGGAGACGAAGAACCTTGTACGGGGCGCGTAACCGCGAATGGGAGGTTCCCTCGCCCCTGTAATCGGCAGATTAATGTCCGCGCCTCGAACTTAATCCCGGGGCATCGATGGCCCCCCGAATCCGTACGATTTCGACGGCGGCCATTCCATTCCATTCCATTCCATTATTCGCCCGAGGTGGACGATTTCGATCGTTCGATCGATCGATCGATCGAACGATCTTGTTGTTTAAGGAGAGACGCGACAAATTGACGATAATTCGCGACCGTTTGACATCGGTTGACATGAAAATCAATTCGTCGTAATAAAGAGATCGAGCCGACAATCACCGCGATTACGCCAATGAACGTCGAATGCGGAAGGCGTATACGAGCCTCCTATATATATATATTA
>NW_006264295.1:31874-32381 GCF_000469605.1 Apis dorsata | reverse complement strand
AATAATTATATATTATAATTTATAATAATTTTTAATTTTAAGTAAATAAAAAGAGATTTCTTCAATATTGTGAGAAATGAATAACAATCTAATGATGTAATGATTAAAACGATTGCTAAATGATGTCTATAAAATAAATCAAATATATATACATAAATATAAATAAAGAAAAGTCAAATAAGTTTCATAAAATAAAATATATTATATTTAGATATATATAACTAACAATAGTTAAATAATACTTTAAGAATTTTTTTTTTAATTTTTTAAGTTCAAAATATGAAATATAAAAAGTGATATATAAAAAATTATATTTTTCATTTTATTATATACATATATCTATTAACTGCAAAAAAGAATTCTAAAATTTATATTGTAATTTTTATTAATAAATATTAATTTTAATTTATACATATCATAAATTTTTTAAATATTTTTTATCTTTATTTTTATCTTTATTTTTATTTTAATGACAAATTAACTGTCATATGAAAATACTAAATTATA
>NW_006264295.1:4558-31827 GCF_000469605.1 Apis dorsata | reverse complement strand
TTTTAAATTATTAATTTTATTAAAAAGTTATAAATTTCAAATATTATTTTCTAATAAATATACTGTAGTTTTTCTTTAATATTTATACATATACATACACATTTTATTTTTGCACAGAAAAATCAAAATAAAATAATTGTAAATTGAATATATTTATGTAAATAACATAATTGACTTATTTCAAATTTAAATTTAGAATGTAGTTTTTAAATACATTAATACTGTTATAAATAAATTTAATATGATATTCTGAAATTCTAAATATAAGTTAACTATAATAAATATAATAATATAATACATATTTTTAAACTTATATATAATAATTTATATTAATATAGTATTGTTCAAGTCTTTAATTTTTGTATAATATAAAAAAGAATAAATATAATTCTTAATTCTTAATTAAATTATAATTTTTAATTTAATTTAATATTTAAATCTTTGTTTAATAAATGCATTGTTAATGTTATGCTCATATCTAATAATATATAATATGAATTATTTTATTAGACATGTCTATAACATATTATTATTAATATTTTTAAAAAATTAAAAATTTCTTAAAGTTCTTGTATAATTATTTGTCTTTTGACATAGAATCAGTTCAACAGTTTGGCACAAGTAATATTATTTTATTAAATACAGCAGTGTAGAAAATAATTTTTATATAACATTGCTGTGTCACACTAAGTGCCCCTTTTTATTAGAATATTCATGTTATATTTTTATATTTTATATTCTATCTTATTGTTATACATAATTTTTAATTGTATAATCTTTTTTCTATTTTTCAAATAATATATATTTGTATCTATATATATTTTTAAATTTATGTTAATAGCATCCAGATAATTATTAAGTGGCATAACATTTTATTTTATTTTTGTTTGATTGTATATTTTATATTTTTAATTACTAACTACTTTAATTAATTAATACTTTTAATGAATTGTATTGTTTTAAATATTAAATATTTAAATAAATGTCATGTATTTAATTATTTAGATCATTGATAGCTTGTAAGATTCGTTTAACATGTCCTACTTTAATAATACCAAGTTCTTTGAGATCTCTACGAGCTAATGATAATAACTCCCTACCTCTTATATCGTGAGAAATAAATTTTTCAGTATATTCACCCAACTGTAGATTTTCCAACCAGCAACATACTTCTTGTACGCCCCATGTAGTAACTTGATCTCGAGCAAGATTTGTTCCAGAATTAATTCCTGAACGTCGAAATTTCAACCAGAACAAACCTCTATGACGATTTTTTTTATCTCCCTACATATAAACAATTACATAAATATATTACATAATTACATTATATATTATTATATAAGTATGTTCTAATTATATAAATTATATGTAATTATAAATTATATATTATATAATTATCTTTTTAAAGATTTAAAAAATATGTTATTAAATTAAAAATTTTTTATACCTGTTCATCTGATGGTAAGTTTTGTAAATATACTAATCTTGTACCTCCTTCATCAAATGTACATTTTTTTAATTCTTGTTCCATACTGGCCAAAGAAAATGAAAGTTTATTTTCTAAGTCTTCTCGTAATTTCTGTATTATAAATTTTATTTAGAAAGTTATTAAAAATTTTATTGACATATAAAAAAGAATTAACCCTTTCACTGTTGATTATTTGATTGTCGATTGTAGTGTACAAATTAAATTTAGTAATATAGAAATTCTTTTGCCTATTCTTCATCACTTTGATCTTATAATCCGTCTAATGATAATAAATAAAAAATAATAAAATAAATAAATAATAAACAAAATTCTATATTGTATAGTTTATCTTATTATTTATTATATTTTATAGTTTATTTTAATCTCAAACGATATGCGAAAATACAACAGTGAAAGGAATATTAATTTATTACTTACTAAATTATGTGCTTTATCTCTGAGTAATTCACATGAGTCTTCATAAAGTTGTCTTGCACTTGACACCAATTCTGTTACTACTGGTCTTAAATTAATCTGTTGAATGGAAATTAAATTATTAAAAATATATTTCTTTAAAAAATACGTAATAATAAATAATAAGTAATATTAATAATTATATATAATATATTATAAAAAATTAAATATATTATAAATAATATATTTAAATATTAAATATAAATAATAAATATAAATAATAAATGTAAATAATAATTCTTTAATTAATTTATTTAAAGAATATATTTTACAATTTAATAATAATAAAAAAATATAATATTTTAAAAAATATTTATTTATATTATTTATATTTAAAAATAATTATAAGTAAATTATAAATATAAAATAAGAAATTACTAACTCCTTGCAAAATTTTTCCATCTGGATGAACTTGTTCAAGTGCCTGTGCTGTTCGTGCTGCAACTTGATATAAATCTGGTTCTAAACTTGGATGTGATATAATGAGAAGTTTAACCCATTTAACTAAAGTTGTAACCACTTCAATAAATCCCAATAGAATATACATTTCTTCCTCATTTAAATGTGTTGGCTTATTATGTACTTGAAGAAGTTTAGATTGTGATTGTAATTGTGTAGTGCTTAAAGTTGATATTGATTGGGATATTGCATTGAGTGTACTGCGTTGTTTCTCTTCCCATGTTTTTAAAGATGTTTCAAGTGCCTATATTATAAAAAAAAAAACAAATTATGTTTTAGATTATATTTATTGACGCATATTGTCATTATTTTAAATTAATAATTTCATTATTAATTTAAATTAATTTAAATTATTAATTTTAAATTAATAATATTTACCCTATTTCTATAAAGCATTTGCATACGATTTTTGTGTATAATACGTATAATACCAGGAGGTTGAATCCAAGCTTCGCCATCAACTTGTATAGGTACTCCTTCATCACCCAAAATATTAATTTGAACTGTTTGACATTGTGCAATTCTATGATGTTGTAAATTAATTAGTCGTGATGCAGCCATTTGAACAGAACCAAATACAGCTACAACTTCTAATATACGATCATCAAATGAAGGTGCTAAAAATAAATCTCCTTCTTTTGTGCCTCCCCAAAAATTTGTACCACCCATAAAACTGGAAAATATATTTTTATAAATATGAAACATTAATGAAAATATTTTATTATGTTTTTATTATATTTTATTTTTATGTTTTTACCTTGGAATGTTCAATACAACAATTCCTTGTAAGGAAGGTAATGGTATTCGTTGGCCATCACATTCCAATTGTACTCTTTGTTCAAGATTTTTATATGTTTTTTGTAACCATTGTTTGGATCCTAATACACCATACCACATATAATTTTTTGCTCGCGATCGACATTTTTCAGGATGTTCTTCTCTTTTATGATGGAAATCAAGACTAATTTTTGCATCTATGCCGATTCCAAAATAATTATTCATAACACAACGTTCAAAATAACCTTCCCTATAAAAATTAAAAAAAAATTATTTTAATCATTTATCAATATTATTTGTAATTAATATTTTATTTTATTGTATTCTTTAGTATATAACTTACATTAATGTTTCATCAGGATCCATCAATGGTGATACTGCAGCACAAAGTGCATCTGCATTTGCAAGTAATGCTTGACTAATAAGTCCAGTTCCTCCACTAACATCTATAAAGATATAAAATATAAATTGTTATATCATAAAAAATATATAATTATTACAATTATTCTTACAAAAAAATAATAAATAAATTATATATACATATTACATATATATAATTTTTTTAATAAAAATATTAATAATATTTTTATTGGTTTTAATCATAGAAAAATTTATGAAAGAATATTCTTTTATGTTGTTTAATGCTATTTAAAGCAATTTTTGTTTTTAAGTTGAAATTAACTATGATAAAAATATATATATAAATACAATATTAAAAATTTTCCTAATTTATAGTTATACATTATATTTCAATTTAAAAAAATATTTGATATTCAAGTTAAAATATGATTGATTCAATGTAGAATGGATCTTATATTTTTATATTATTCTATTTTAGAATAATTTAATTATATAAATATTAAAACATTTACTTACTTGGCCACATAGGTAACTGAACTAATGGATTGATAATTGGAAGTTTCTTAACATCTTCTGTTTTATCAACAGATTTGGCTCTTTCATGACGTAAACTTGCATTAGAACCACCAAATCTTGCAGCTGTAGCAGCTAAAGAAACAACTTCTGATGCTTTTAACAAACTTCCACTACTAATTCGACGAGTTGCTTGAGGAGAAAAACCCAATTCAGGTAGTTCCACACTTACTAACCATTCATAAAATCAAAAAGTAATTATATTAGACAATAAAATTTTACAAGTTTTCATATATTGAACATATTGAACAAATAACTTATAAAAAAAGCTTTAAGTAATATTATGAATTTTTTAAAAGAATATTTATTAAAAAAAAAGTTTATATTTATTAAAAAAAATTATCAATAATATTTATTAAAAAATTTTAAATATATGTATATAGAGTGCAAATATAAATATATAAAATGAATAATATGAAATTTTACAATTTTTTTTTTTTAAATTATATAAATATTATTTTGCTTTTTATTAATATTAAATAAAATGAATTTCAATCATATAAAATATCAATCATAGGTACAAGAAATTTAGAATAAAACTTTTAAGAAGCCTAACTTTTAAGAAACTCATACATCTTTTCATTTCTTTTTTAATGTAATGTACATATTTTTTATTATTTGAATTTAATAAATAATAATTAAATTTTTTTGCATGTTATGATAAAAACTATTTTTGTTTTGATATATCAAAGAATAAATAATAAATAATAAATAATAATATAATAAAAAAAACAAACATGTTTTAAATTAAAAATTATGCATTCATCTATTATTTATCATCTATTATCTATAATCATTATTATTAATCATTACTATATATAATCATTACTACAAAATTATATGAATTTAAATATAAAAATTTAAACATTAACTTACATCTTTCCATACTTTCGTCAGTATGTCGTCTTAAATAAGGATTCATTTTATATTCTGCATCTGAATCATGTTGACTTTCAATTGACATTGATGGACTGGGAGGATTAATTATAACACTTATTGTGGGTGGAAAGCTATTACGTTTTTCATTTGTTGGAGTAGTATCCGAAGATACAGTAAAGCAACATACAGGGCGTAATAAATCAGATGCCTTACCATCTTGCTCTTTAAATTTATTTGCTTTGTTTACATTTTGTTCTGTTGATCCCATTTTATATTTAAATTTATTCTAATAAAAATTGAATAAATTTTAATAATATTTATATTGATGTATATATTAAAACAACAAATTCTTTCATAAAAATAAACTTAATTATAAAATATTAATAAATATATTATATTATTAGTATTAATTGTTACCTCCATTTCTATAACAGTAGAATATTTTGTTGGTTTCTTAAATGATCGTTTAGCAATTTCATTTGTAATATCAGTATTTTCTAATTCATTTTCTAAATATTCTCTTACAGAATCATATTCTTCTCCATTTATAATACTAGTTAAATCTTGTCCTATTAAGCTTTCAGAATTTTGTAATTCACTAGTGATCATTTCTGAATTATCAGGAGAATCAATATGTCTAATTTCGGAATCAAATGTATCAGTACCTATATATGCTGAAATAATATATATATAAATAAAGTATAAAATATAATATGAAAATATACATATAAATATACATATATACATTTAAATATTCATTATAATTATCAATTATAACTATAACATTTTATCATTAATCAAAACGATTTTATTTATTTATATACTATGAATTATTAAGCAAGATTGTTATAATAAAAATTTTTATGATAATTATATTAAAAATAGTGTGAAATATAAAAAAATATTATATCATAAACAAATTTTAAAATAATAACAAATAATTTAAACAAATAATTTTTAAGATATTAATTGAATAGTATTTTAATATAAATATTGAATAAAGTGAAGTTTAAATATTTGTAACAAAAATTATAAATATTTATATCAATGATATTATTATTACAATTTACCTCTAAGTGCTTCCATTTTAACTTTATTTTCTGATTTTTGTTCATGTTCTGGTGATTGGATTGAATCTATATCAGATGAAATGTCTTGTGTAGTTCCATCTTCTGAAGGTGAACTTGTATCAAAAGTGGTTCTTGTAACACTAATTTGAAATTCTGAAGAAATTTCTATATTATTGGAATCAGATATTTGTTGGTCATTAGATTCAAGTATTTCCGTTTCTTGTTCATTATCCATACAAGGAATCATAGAGGTATGAAAGTTAAATGAACTAAAAGAAAATCCAATAAATACTAATTATCACTAAATATTATTTCTATGTTTGCTATTATTATTCTTGTATATTATATTATTATTTTTATAATTAAAAATCTTTCAATTTGTAAAATTTAATTTTTTTCTTAGAATAATTTTTATATAAAAAAAAAATAATAACTTTAGAATTTATTTTTATAAGATATAACTTCATATATTATATTTGAATATCTATAATAAATATTTTCATGTGTATTCAAAAAATAAATAATAAATAAAAATTGAATTTAATTTTTATTAATATTTTCTATATAATACAAAAATTACAATATTTACCCTTGTGGTAAATTTTCACTATTTCGTCTACTATCAGCAAAACCGTCAGGAGCAGGTAATGTTAATATCTCTTCAGGTTGAGAATCTCTTCTAAGATCTGGTATAGGACTTAAAGATGCTACATTAGGAGTTGGACTACATATTGAATCTGTACTTTTTACAGACTCTATTAGTGTTTCTACAGATAAACTTTCAACATGATCTACTTTTAAACCAGGAATATCTAGTTGTTTTTTTTTGCCTAAGATATATTATTTTTTTATTATTAAAAATATTTATAATGAAAAAATAAAATACATTAGGAATTTATTAAAAAATTTTATATAATTATACTTACTCAATATTGAATTTATTATTGTACTATCATCTAATGAACTATTTGTATTTACTATTTTAGTATCATGTTTTGAATTGATATTAATTTGATCATCTATAACCAATTGAGCATATTCTACAAATTTTCTTACAGTTCTCTTTAAACTGTTTGCTCTAAAATTTTATTAAATGTTTATAATAATTTTATAATATAATATAATATAATTTATAATAATTTTATTAATTACAAGTTATAATAAATGTTTTATTTATATTTTTTTTAAATAAATAAATATTTAATATACCTTGAGATGACAATTTCTTTATCTGCAAGTTGTTTTCTTTTTTGCACTTTTTTTAAATTTGTTATATCTTTCTCTGGCTTTTCTAGTACTCCTTTTTCATAATTATCAGGTGAAACAGAAATTTCAGTATTTAAATTAATATTATCAACATCATCTACATGTTCAGTTGATAGATATTCTTCTTCTTTGCATAATATTGTTAAGAACAAATTAAGTTTTTGCTGAAGTATTTTACATTTTTCTTCCACTTGTTGGTCCTCTGAATTTATATTTTCCATTATATATGCTACAAAATCTTTTACTGTATCACATAAAATTCTGCAAATAAGTATTTTATTAATATAATTTTTTTTTTTTGATTTTGTTTTTCTTTTACATCACATTTTAATAAATAGAGATTATATTTTTTATAATAATATATAATGTATAATAAAAATATAATAAAAATATAATATATAATAAAAATATTAATTAAATAACTTTATTTAAGATTAAATAAACTGGATAAAATTAATTTAAATAATAAATTGTAAATATAGAAAGTTTACGTTTAAAAATTATTATTAATTTAATTTATATCATAATTTACATTTATATACACTTTATAGAAGATACACACCTAATACTAGATAAAATTATATTTTCTTGATCTGATTCCAAAACATTCGTTATATGGGTAAGAATATTCTCTTCATATTGACTAGCAATATTTGATTTTTGTACAGTATCAGGATGATTTAAAACACTTTTGGGACATGGCAAAGATATACTACGTTCAAAAGTCATAATACTCCAGCGATCAAGCATTTTTGTGCCTGCTTTTTCATATTTTTCCAATAATTGAGGTAAATGAGCATCATCATCACAAGAAGATCCCCAACCCAAAACACGTGCCAAATCATTTCCTGTTCCCAATGGTAGAACTCCAACTTGACACTGCTTCTATTTTAAATTTTTGTGCAAAAAAAATTATTTTATTAAAGTTTAAAAAATTACATGCACATTTAAAAAATCTATATAAATTATATGTTATTATATTAATTATTTACAATCCATTATTTTTATATTGATATAATGAAATACATAGAAATATGGATTAAATTGTTATATTTTTATCTATTATATAGCATACATTGCAAATAAGCAAAGCAATAATTAAACATTCAAAAAAAATATTATTTCTTACAATAAAAATAAAAATTTTAAACATAAAATATTATAAAATATTTATTAATCTACTGTGCAAATAGAATTCTATTCCTCTTAAATTATTTATTATATACAAAATAAAAATTTCAAAATTCCTAAAAAGCTTTTATTGCACATGGAATTACAATAAAAATTATAATAAAGATATTATTTTTAATTATAAAATATTAATATTTTTTATGTAATAATAGTTGTTATCCTTCAATAATAGTTATAATTATTACTAATTAATATTTAACATATGTATTAAATTATCATTTAGTTTTTCTTCTTTTTTTTTATAAAATTTTTTCTTAATTAAATCTTTATACTTTATTTAAAATACATAATTAAATGATATAAAATCAGGAATGAAGATTTTTTTTTAATTTTAATTTTTTAACTTAAAAAAAATATAGAAATAATTATAATATATTTTATTATATATGTTATCATTATAAAAAAGCAAAAATAGAAAATTTAATTATATTTAATAATTTTCATAAATGAAATTAAATAATTATTAAAATCAATGAAATCATTTTAAGAAATATATATGTTTAAAATTTTATTTATAAAAAAATATCTCACAATAATTATATATAATTAATTATATATAATATAAATAAATATGTAACTAAACTATAATTATGGAATATTATATTAAAAATATATTTTACCAAAATAGAAAATAATATTTCTATTGTAAATTAAAATGTTATAATAAGAAAAGATAATAATCAAGATATTATAATAATAAAAAATTTCACTAAAAAACACATTTTAATTAAAATTACTTTACATATTCTTACTTTCTAGATTACCTAGATCAGGTTTGACCAACTTTACTATAAATTATACAACCAATCTATTCATTCTCTCATCTAACACTTCATGCTCATACACATTTATTTAAATATATACAAAAATATATAATATATTTAAAATTAAAATTAATATAAAAATCTATATTATTTTTTACTTCATTTGAAAGTTTTAATAAAAATAAAAAATTATTTAATTATTTCATTAAATGATAAAATAATTAAATAACTTTTCAATTTGATGAAAAATAAAATTAATTTTTATAATCATATATTTTTATAATCATTTTATATATCATATTTAAAATAAAACTGATAAAACTGATGAATTAAAATAAATTATAATTTTGTTTATTATAAATTGTAATTTTTATTTTATGTAAAATTTGCTCAAGTCACAATATAGTTTAATTTTCAAATCTAAATTTTCAAAATAATAGAGACATCATAATAACAAAGAAAAACGGATAAAAAAAGCCATGTAGCTTGCAAATCATCAGTTGATCATCTTTGATCTAGATTATATATAATATAATATTAAATAAACCATTGCGCACATAGATCCAATTAATAAATAATTAATAAGTTAAAATTAATAAATATTAATTTTACAAATGCCACATTCTAGAATTGATATCATTAAATTTTTATTAGTTCCATAGTATAAATTTTGTATGTGGTAATTAGTATAATTACATAAGATATAATAAATGATCTAGAAATTATTCTTTAGCATAAAAAAATTTTTTTTTAAGGAAATAGAATAAAAATACTTAAATGATTATCAAAATAGTTATATTTAAGTTATATTTTTCAATGAAAAAAAAAAAATTATAAAAAAACTAAGATAATATTTTTCATATCTATTAAAAATTGATATTATAAAAAAAATACAATTTATTTATGCATTATAAATTAATAATGAAATAGATTAAATATTAACTAATATTATTAAAGCATCTAAATAGTTATAATCTAAAACTATTAATTTAATACATATAAATCTATATACTATTAAACTTATAATTAACAATATTTATTCCAAGACAAATATACAAAATTTTGTTAACTATATAATATTAAAAATTGTTAAAAAAAAGAATAAATTATTATGTATTGATTTGATTTTTATCTTTGAATATTTAATAAAGTATTCTTTATAAGTAAAATTAAAACCTAAAAATCTAATATAATTTTGTTAAAATTGATTTAAAATCTTAAAATTTCTATATTTTTTATACTACTAATATTTATGAAATTTATTTTCAATGCTATCATTTGCAATTATACTTTATATTACCACTATGATTGCAATCTATAATTATATGGAACACTATACAATTCAATCACACACCTTTTGAATCGTTTGGTGCAGCATTCCACTACAAATCCAAATCCAGAGGAATTAATTCCATTGTTATAATCATAGGGAGTATTGTTTTGTACTTTAATCCATATTCCACTGGTTCCAATACTGCTCCAGTCTCTTAATTACACTGAATAATATAATAAGATAAGTGAAACATAAAAGATAAATTTATGGAAATTTTATCCTTTTTTTGAAAGAGTAAGGCTACAAGATTAGAATAAACACGAATATGTAAATTGAATGTAAATCACGTATATATACGTAAACAATTAAACAAATGAATTTTACATTTTATTACATTACAATTATACACGTGTTATATTGTATGTGAATTTTTTAAATGCAGTATAAATTTGTACAATAATATATAATTGATTAATTGAATTTGATTTTTCAAATTATAAATTATAAATAATTAAATATTTAAGGATGATAAATATTAAGAATTCTATTAATATATCAATATGTTTCTAATATATAACTTCAAATTTTACTTTCTATTAAGTATTATTTCTTTTTTAAAGTGAACATTATTTATTTATATATTATTTATTTATATATTTAATATTTAAATAAAAAAACATTTAAATGAAAAAATTTTCTAAATATTTTATATAGATATCAGAAACATTTTATTATTAACAATATATTGATAATTTAAAATCGATAAATCCATATTTTCATATTAAATTAATAATTTTTCAATATGCAGAAATCAAATAAATGCAAAAGAAATTTAAATTTCTTTAATTAATACTTAGTGTATTATTTATTAATTAATATTTGTAAAATGATTTTTATTATTAAATTTATATTATGTTGTTCAATATAACAATATTCATAAACAAAATTCATTTGTTTATTGTATTAATTGTGTAATCATACTATTCATATGTAATATTTATTTGAAAAAAATTTTATTCAAAAATCTTTTATATTATAATATAATTAATATGCTTTTCGCTTTATTTTAAAATTTTTTTATATATATATTGTTAATATAATTTACATATATTATATATGTAATGTTTATTATTAGTATATTATTAATATTACATATTAACAATATATTATATATATTGTTAATATTGTTTATATATATTATAATTTTATTGAACATTGCAATATTTATTAGATATTATAATTAGCAACAATACATAACAATTGTAATACAAGTGTATCTTTTTAAATAAAATAATTATTTTCCTATACAAATTTATATATTTTTTAAACTTTATATCTTACAAACATTCTTTAATAAAATATATAAAACATAAAGTTAGGAATTTTATAATAAAATTTTAAAATTAATAATTATTTAAATCAAAAATATACAATTATAATTGTATATTGATTTAAATTATAAATTTAAAACTAATTAATTTTCAAACAATAGAAAATTAAAATGAATTATAATATGAAATTCTAAATTAAAAATATAAATAATAATATGATTTTTAAATATTTGTAATATATATAAATAAGACATTAAAAATTTTCAAAAATTACATGCTTAACATACACTTACCATCTACAAATAAAGTTAATGAAGCTTCATGTATACAAAGAATCCTAATGCACAAACACCAGTATCATCTGAAATAAAATTATAAAAAAGACACACCATGCTATTTAAAATATGAAAGCTTTTCTTTATTATATACTTAACCTTTTTATAATATTTATAAAATTATACTCTCTTAATTTATTCTAATATTAATTAATAAGTTTAAAAAATAATTAATTTTAAATATTTTAATATAAATATTAATATAATATAAATATTTTAAATATTTCTTTAACTTTTATAAAATTTGAGTTTAAATTATATGATCATTTTTTTATAATATTTTTCATATTATATTTTCAATTTAAAAATACAATAATAAAAATATAAATTTTTATTATTTAAAATGTATGCATAAAAATATAAATTTAAAAAAAAATAATAAGAAAATAAATAAAAATAAAAATAAAAAACCGTATAATTTTTAAATTTTTTAAAGAAAATAAGTAATCAAAATTGAAAAGAAATAATTAAAAAGAAAAGATAGGCTTATAACTTTTTTTTATTGTAATCTTAATTTTTATTATAATAGCAAAATTGTTTTGATTGATGATTTCGACTGGACAATAAGATAATATAACATTCAAAATAATAATATAAAACAATAATATAAAATACAAACATGCTAATAATAAAAAGATAAACTTCTGTATTATTTTTAGCTCAAATCATTGTTCAAAGTAATTTTATGATTTCTAAATATATAAATAATTATAATTTAAATATTTCATGCATAT
Organism: Apis dorsata; assembly: GCF_000469605.1. NCBI lineage: Eukaryota > Metazoa > Arthropoda > Insecta > Hymenoptera > Apidae > Apis > Apis dorsata. Next base: position 18,873 of record NW_006264295.1, on the reverse strand, counting down.
TAATATAGAACAATAGAGCTTTTGCATAGCATAAATATGTTTAAAGTGAATATATATATGTATATAATTTGATAGCCAAGAGCTGTAAATGTATACTACATAATATAATCTCATGCAATTAGCAAGAATTTATCAAGCAAAAAAATTATTTAATTTATTTATTTAATTTACTTACATGCATTCCTAGACGATCAATTTCAGAAAGAACCCAACCAACAGATCCATCCCCACTGCATACCAAAATACGAAATGGATCAAAATGACGAAATAATCTTAACCTATAAAGTTATATATAAAGTTATATAAGTTATACTTTCAAATAATTTAAAATTATAAAGAAATTTATAAAATATTTTACCCTGGTCCTGGTCCTCCTTTTATAAGATCAAATACTTGTGCTGGATTTAATAATTGTTTAAATCTTCTAAGAAATTTAATACCTTGATTGTCACCAGATTTACTATTTACAAATACTAAAAGTGGACTGCATCCAGTAGGTCTTATAGCTTCCCAAGCTTCATCACTACCTATAAAATAATTATTACATTCTTTATAAAATTTTGAAAATTATTGTATTGTAAAAATAATATATATACTAAGATTTTTTTTAAAAAAAATAGAAAATTTTCTATAATAGTTATGGATTCTATAAATATAAAAAATTATAGTTATAAAAAATAGAAAATATAAACTTTAAAAAAATTCATTAAATATGTATGAACAATTATACTATAAAAAAATATAATTAATAAAATATTGGATGTTATAAATAATGTCACCTATACTATGCAATGCTGTAGGAGGAACTACACTCAATTTAACTGGTCCTAATGGACATTTAACACTCATGGCAGGTCTACAAGCTGTGTGTACTGTAGCTCTACACCATAAACATCTCCAATCTTGAAGCCTATATAATTATAATAAGAAAATAAAAATTTTAAATTTAAATTATGCATATATTTGTAATATAATATTATACCTGAGTACAGAGCCACAAGTTTTATCACATACAGAACATTTTGAGGATACTGGTAAATTGCCTTCCATCCATTGATGAGGCATAGTAATATTCTGTATAAAAATAGTTCATAAAATATATTATAATAATTATAATTTATTTTTAATAAAAAATAAGAACTACAATAAAATATCACTTATCATAACAATTAGAAATTTCATTTTATTTTAACAATTAAAACTCAGAAAAAGAATTAACAGAATTATAGTAATAAATTTATAATCTTTTTACATATACCCCATCTTTATCCTCAATAATATCTTTGCCAATAGATGCCAAAGTGGTCCATTTGCAATTATTTATTGCTTTTATACTACATCGTTTATGAACTTTATATTTACATATTTCACAACTTAAACCATGAGAAGTAACACCTATAATATATAAATATAATATATATATTATATGTATTATTACTTATAATACTTATAATTATTAATATTTTTTATAATTTTATTACATTAAAATAAAATAATATTTATATGAATTTATACATATAATAATTTAAGATTTATACACATAATAATTTTTTATTATCTTTTATATTACTTATATTATATTCATTATTATTTTTTATATTATATTCATTTTTTATTAATTAAATTTAGTATTATAAAAATATATATTATAACAAAAATTATTTATTATCTATTGTAAAATTAAATTATTTTATAATATAATATATTCTTATTAAAATATAATTTTATGTTGTAAAAATTAAAAAATTAAACTTATTTAAACTTATTTTAATAAGTACATAAATTATTATAATAAATAAAATATATAATTAAAATATATAAAAATATATAATAAAATATTTATATTTACCATAAAGAGCATCTTTACAAACATTACAATATGTTGGTCTTGCATGACTTGTTGCATACCATTGATGATTACCACTAAGCATTTCTGCAATTCCAGAATCTGTCTGAGGGCAATTCTTTGTTACTGTTCTTAATGCATTCAACCAATCTTCCATTTCTTGTCTACTTTCACCACAAAGAACTAATGATCGAAATGGAGTTATCACCTTAAAATTATAAGGAATATTTATTTCATTTGATATAATATAAAAATATTTAAGACATATTAGTAAATTATTATATTCAATATTGTAACATAAATATTTATGATATTTTTTTCAAAATGTAAAATATTATTAATATATAATTCTATAAAAAAATTATGAATTATATATAAACATTATTTTAAATAATATTTATATTTTCATAAAAAAATCATCATATTTATTATTTTTCAAAATCATTATATTTATTATTTTTGATCTAAATTAATTATTTATATTATTTAATAAACAACAAATTTTATATTTATTTTTACAATTATTATATAATTTTTCATATAATTTTGAAAAAATTTTTTATATGTATTTAAGTATTTTTTCATATATATAAATCAAAATTACCTTGAATCGAGAATGTCGAGTTCTTTGTTGCTTTGGTGACATTTGAATTGTAATTTTAAACACAACATTTGAATGTATATAATTTGTACATATCTCGAACAATTGCAAATATTATGTTCAAACGGAAAACGGTTTTTGGACATACAAAAAATATAGAAAAACGTATTGAGCATCGAAATAATTGAAGTAATAGTTATGTGCACGATCTTTTCTTCTTCTTTAAGCCATTGCTATGTCCTATTTTCCATGGCGCATGTCATGTCACCTCATTTATAAATAAATATTTGAATGAAAATATAATGTATTGTTATAGAATTATGTTATGTATAGTATTTATCTTGTTTTCAATATATTTTTATTATTATCATATTATTAAAAGTTCTTCGCTATAGAATAGATAAGTAATGAAAATAAAATTTAAAATGAAAATAAATTAATTAACTATTAAGAAATATTTCAAAAGTTCAATAATACCAACATATATGAATAATTTATATTATATATTGATTACGTAATTAATTAAAATTTAGAAAAATAGAATATTATTTAAAATAATGAAAACAATAGAATATATAATTAAAATAGAATAATTTACTTAAATTAAAAAAAAAATTTATTTAAATATAAATTATAATCGAATTAACAGTATTTCTTATTAATTTTTTATAATAATGTGTTCAAAAATTTAATATAAAATATAATATCAATAATGAAAAATGAATTCATAAAGGTCATATATATCATAAATATTTAATAAGAAAATTTAATAATTTAATAAGAAAAATATCAATTCAAAAATATATAGTTTATATTTAAATAAATGAATCTCATATTTTTAATATATAAATTCATTTGTAATTTTTAATTAATAAACAAACAAATATTTACATATATAAATATATACATATATACATTGTTCTATTAGATATTTGTTAAAGATTTTGGGTTCAAGTCGTAGAATGTTGAAGTATTTTGATCGCGATAATAGAAATTATGATATAAAAATAAAAATACAATAAATTAATATTTAAACATTATTTTAATTTAACAATAAATTGAATAATAATAATTTAATAAACTTAAACTATAAAACAAATTAACTTTAATATAAATGTAAAATAATGTCTGACTTTTTCAAGCATAATAACTAAGTGTGTGAATCTAATTTTTCTTATTTTATTTTATTAGATATATATATATTATAATTCTATTATAGAATTTCAAAAATAAAGTATTGCATTTTTCTATATTATAGTAATAATCATGTTAGAAAGTGATTAATTATAGTTATCAATAATTGATATTTCATCAATAAATTAGTTATCAAATTGTTCATTGTTTTCTATATCTATATTTTTTAATTTATTACAATTTATATTTAGCACCAAGTACATTATAGAATACCATCTTATGATGATCTCATACTTTTAATAACATTATGGTCGATATTATAATGAATTTATGTATTAGCGCAGTTCATTGAATCTAATTATCGGATGTAAATAAATCAAATTACGCGATAGGTAATGCGATTTCAGCTATTGTTGATGAAATTAATCTCAAAATCATTTATAAATCTTTTAATTATTTATTACTCCATAATTTTTAGAAATATTAAATCAATATAATAAAAATTATAATAAATAAACATAAATATAATTATAATAAATAAACATCAATATATATTTATAACGATATAAATTAATTTGGATTTTAATATTTTGTCTACCAATAAATTGCAACATATGTCATGATTTTATAAACTTTCGATATTTGATTCGAAGAATATATACATTGTTAATTGTGAATGTGTATTGTTTTGAAATTTTTGGCGCATTTTTTAATTAAATATTATGAAATTCTAATATTTTAATATATATATTGTAAAAGATATTTAATCACATTTTGTATATGTATATAATAAATCTTCTTTTTTAATGTTATTTATATTAATTATTAAATAATATTTAAATATTAAAATAAAAGAATACATATCTTTAGACTAATTAAAAATATATAAATCATTTTTTTTTGTTATATTATTTTTTTAAATTATTTAATTATTGTTATTTAATTAAATTTTAAATTTAAATTTAAAAATTTATTTAAGAAGTTCATAAAGATTATTTATTTAAAATTCAAGAAATATAAAATTTATTAATAACGAAAAAATTAAAGAATTATCTTAGAGATGAATATATGAATATATATAATATGAATATATTGTAAGAATTTTATTTTATTAATTCGAATTATAATTAAATAAAATAATGAAATAAAATTATGTTTATGATATTATTTTTAAAATTAAGATTTTTTTATTTTTAAAATTAAGAAAACATTATTAGTAAATATTATTACTAAATATTAATAAATATTTCAAATCTATTTTAATTTTTCTTATAATGTATAAACATTGATACAATATATAGTGAACCTTTAATATTTTTTTGTATTGTAAACTGACTTAAGTACGTAATTATAACTAGATTAGTAAAATAATTGATTATTTTCTGAATTCAATTAATAAAAATGTTTGTATATTATATATATCTATGAAATAAATAAATAAATGAAAATTTTTGCATATTAAATAGAATATAATAAAATGTATATTGTCCAATAAATCAATTGCTATTGGTAGTGGTACAACATACATATAGTTAGGTGATCTGGCTATGTTAAACCTACAATCACTTGGTTCAAGAGAAAAGATTAGAAATTAGTCAGAATCGTGTATATGATTGAATTTCTCAATAGATAATTAATTACTGTGTTATAATATTAAAATTAATTAATATAAGATATAATAATGATTTTGTTAGAGATACACAATAGGATACTAGAAGAAACGTTAAGTAACAAAATAAAAAATGCTCTGTCGGGGTAAGTAAAATGTTCCTTTTTTAAGAACAAGATATTTTTTACGTTTTTAAGATAAAGTTAAAGATTACAAATTAGGGCGGTGTCCATTTCAAATATCAATGACGTTTATTTTAATAGGATATTTAATATTTATGTATGTATTGTATGTATAAATTAAAAAAAATGATTAAAAATTTAGATCTATTTACATTATATCGAAAAATATTTATGTAAAATATAGTTTTTCCAGCATTTAATCATCTATTTTAATATTTATTTAACATTATCTTAATATAAAAAATATATAATTAATATTAAAAATTTATGAAAAAAAATAATGAAAATAAAATAATTTTATATTAATATGTTTATAATGTTTAAATTAATTTTCATTATCAATTAATGATTTTGTATTCTATATATTTAATGTATGTAATATAATTAAAATATATCTTTTTTTATAGTCATAAACCAGAATCTACAGATGTTGTTATAGCAGATTTTGATGGAGTTTTATTTCATATTTCTAATTTAAGTGGTGATAAGTCAAAAATTAGAGTAAGTTCTAAAAGATTTTATTATGTGTATTTTTTAGCATAATAATGTATAAAATTTATATATTATATATTAAAATAGTAATATATAATTAATTAATGTTATTTATGTATTTTATTGCTTAATCAAACTTAAATTTATAATAATAATAATTCATAATAAAACTTCATTTGGTATTTTTTTATTTATATTTTTTCTTTTAAATAATTTGCTTAATTTTGTTACAGATAAGTATTTTACTTAAATTTTATAAACAATTGCAAGAACATGGGGCTGATGAGTTACTTATACGTGAATATGGACCTTATCTTATAGCTCCTGAAAATGGTAAACAATATAATTATATTTAAGAAATATAATAATAAATTAATAATAATTATTAATTATGTTATTCAAACATTATTTAATAAGATTTTGGTATTTTTTTTATTAGGTTATAATGTCTCTGTATTAATAGATTTGGAAAATTTGCCTGAAGATTGGGAATCATTAGTTAAAAAAATTGCACTTTTAAAAAGGCATTGTTTTGCTAGTGTTTTTGAAAAATATTTTGATTTTCAAGAAGAATATTATGATTCACCAGGTACACAATTGCAAAAAAGGGCAGTTATTCAATATAGAGATGAAGAAACAATGTAAGAATATATATTACTTTTATTTTAAAATATATAAAATAAAAATAATAAAAATAAGTAATATCTTTAATTTATATATATTTTATATAAAGGTATGTTGAAGCCAAAAGTGATAGGGTAACAGTGGTATTTAGCACAATATTTAAAGATGAAGATGATATGGTTATTGGAAAGTTATTTTTACAAGAATTGAAAGAGGGCAGACGTGCAAGTCATACAGCTCCACAAGTTTTATTTAACCATCGAGAACCACCATTAGAATTACAAGATTCTGAAGCAGCTGTTGGAGATTGCATTGGATATATTACATTTGGTAAATATTTATATTTATATTTGGTAATTTAATTATGTTAAAATTATAAAAAAAAATATAAAAAATACAAAATCAAATTATAAAAATTATTAAAATTTATAAATTTTACATATTAATTTTTTCTTTATGTTTTTTTTTTATAGTATTATTTCCAAGACATACAAATAGAGAAGCTCGTGATAATACCATTGACTTAATACATATGTTTAGAAATTATTTACATTATCATATTAAATATAGTAAAGTTTATATTCACTCAAGAATGCGTACAAAAACAACAGATTTTTTAAAAATATTAAATAGAGCAAGATCTCAATCAAAAAACACTGAAAAAAAAACTATCACGTAAGTTCTTTCAAAAATATTTGTTTTTCAATAACATTAAGATATTAAATTTGAAAATATTATATTTTACAGGGGTCGAACATTCATTAGGAAGGAATGAGTGTAAACATAAAATTATATTCCTTATATTGTTTTAATAAAAGATAAATGATTTCACATTTATCTTATAGATTTATTAGAAATTTTTTGATCTTCTGGCAAGAAAATTTGTTATTGTTTATAACAAAAAATTCTAATTCATCACATGACTTAAAAACTATCAATTTTTGAGTCTTAACATTCATCATTATCTATGAACAATATAATGTTCTTTATAAAAATTCTATATTGCTAAATACACTTGAAATGTATACATAGCAATATATGATTGAAAAGTCATTTTATATCAAAATTTTTTAAATAATATTATCAAAATGCATAAAGTTTTCAAAAAAATCAGGGAATAGTCTGTTTGTGAATAAAATTAAAAATTATCTTTTGTTTTTATTTGATAAAATGTAATTAATTCTATCTTTAAAATCAAAGATACATAATCACATTTCTATTTCTTTAAATTTTTTATCTTTATAAATTCACGAAAATGATTTTTTTTTTAAATTCCACGTACAACGAAAATGTTTAAAATAACAAGAAACGCGTGGATTTTATAAAATAATATATTGATGTATCATTTGTATTTTTAATAACATAGATGTCTTTTTTGATAAATTATTTTTATTAGCTACATTTAATTGTCTCTCTTATTAACATATTAATTGTAATATAATAAAAGTATTAATTCTACATTATAAGTGATATAATTATCAAACCTTTGTTTGTACTAATTGAAAATATTGAGTTATTGTGAAAATTAATATTAATATATATAATTAACAAATGGATATAGGGATTGGAAAATAAGATTAAGATAAAAACTAGGGTGTGCCAAATAGGGATGTTCATTAGTAACCACACCTCTTTATTTAACATTGACATAAAAGCTACAGTATGTGCCTCATAGAATTTCAGTTATGCGCGTTTTTCTACAAAATACACATTCTGTTTAAAGTTCATTGTATTAATTATTTTTATAATTAAATGAAAAAAATTTGAAATTTTCAATGTTGATACATATATTTCATTATATTTTTTTTAATATGTAAGTATTATAAATTATTACAACAATTTATTAGAGTTAAAATGTATATATATATCAATATAAATTTTTAAACAAAATATTTTATTAATAATTCTGAAAAAATTTTATATTATTTTCTATTAATTTTTTGATATAATTAAAATTTAATTTTTTAATTATACATGTAAAATATTTATGAATTATATTATTAATATTATGAAACAAAAAATGAAGTTAAATAATTATAACAATGATTTAATAATGACATTTCCTTTTAGAAAATTTATTTCTAAATATTTATTCAAATTTTCCAGTTAAATTATGAAGATAGTAAATGAATCAACAATTGCATCAACTTTATTTTCATCTTTGTCACCTTATTCATCTGATGGAAATTATGTTGGAAGTGAAGTTGAAAAATGGTTGGAAGATAAAGTAGCAGGGTTTCGAATTTGGCAACTTGCTGGCATAATTCTTTCTATTCTACTTAGTATATTGATTGGATTTTGTTGTTGCATCAGATTCAGAGTACCACGAACTAAACAAGAAATAGAAGCTGATTATATTCGAAAAAAAATAACAGACAATTTTAGACATGAGTTATTTAAAATCAATAATATAGAAATGAATGATATGGATTTGAAAAAAGGTAAAGAAATTTAAAATTTAAAAGTTATAATATGAAGAAAATTAAAATTTAATTTTCATTTATTTAATCTGTTATATTAATTAGTACTGATGTACATATCTATTTTTCATTATTAGCATTAAGCAAAATTCAAAATAAATTTGATATAGAAACTTATGAAGTACAAAAGCTTCATGAAGAATTAACATACAAAAATATGCATAAATTGCATTCAAAATTCAGTGGAATATTTAATGGAATTTATTTTAATAAACAAGAATATCCCAATACTGGTAATATAATTTAATAAATTTATAAATTATTTTACTTATTATCAAATACAGATACAGATCTTATTTTTTAAAATAATGATTATTACTAATATTATATTTCTAATTAAAATTTATAATAACTAAATTAGATATTATAATAAGAGATAAGAAATATAACATTAAATAAAATAAATAAATTCTATACATCATTAATTGACTAAATATAATCTTTATTTTATGAGCATAATACAGAAATTAAGTTATCTTACATGCAACAATAATCTATAGCAAAAGATAATACATTTTAGAAAGCATATAATAGAACTAGTATATATTACCTACCACATTATTTATTTACTTATATTATTAGATGATTAGTATTGTAAAAAGTGCAGATTCTTCATTATTTTTAAACAAAATAAATTTTTTACAAATTATATATAATTTAAATGAAATATCATATAGATATACACATATATGTGTATAACATTCATAAAATAAGAAATAAATATAGTATAAATTTTATATTCTCATTCATGATTAAAGATTATTATATTTGTTTTTAAAGGATGTTATTACTATTAGTATATTTATAAAATTAAAACATCTTATAATGTGAAACAAAATTTTTAGATAATACTTTTTAGATAATTCTTATTGTCTCTCTCTCTCTCTCTCTCTTTGAAAACTGAAATATTTTTATATTTTACTATATATATTTGAATAACTATAAAATTATGCATTATTGTTAATTTTAAAATTATATTAATATTTTTTGGAAATATTATAAAATAAAATTTAACAGAATATAGATACTTATAAAACCTATTTATTTGTTGACAAATAAAATAAATAGTATAATCGAATATAACTTTTACAACTGATTTTATACAGGAAATATTGAAAATCAAGCAAAGGAAAAAAATAACAAAATATAAATTCTTTTTATAAAAACTTGAATATTCAAAAAATTAAATTTAACAAAAGTTAAATTTTAATCAATTTTTTAGAAATATGGTTATATATGTTGATATAAATATTTCTCACAGAAAAATAAAAATTTTAGAAGAAATATTTGTCATATATACATACATCGCTCACACATATTTTACACACACGCATATAGGAATGATTTAATTAATTAATAGTAATTTAACTAGTTCAATGCTCTTTCCATTTCATAGAATGATTATTAATTTAGTAAGGAAATCTATATCAGGTTTACAAAGATCTAATCTAAATTTCCAACATTGTACAACACCAACTGGTGTATTATTTTTCATATTTTTAATAATATCACATATAGTAGTTATTCACATGTGGAATATTTTAATCATACTCTGATGAATTACGCCATTAAAAAGTTTAATAAGTCTTCTATAGATAATTGTATGAATCAATAAATTTTTTTAGAAATAATACATCAAAATAAGAAAAAAGTTATTTGTTTCATATTTATATTTATAAATATAAATAGGAAAAATATATTTAAATAAATAATTATTTTTTAATTAAAAAATAATTTTTTTAAAATAGATATTCTTTTATCTGAAAAAATGATTTATAATAAAAATAAATTTAAGAGAATTTTAATATTTCTAACATATCTCATTTGAAATTAAATCCTGTAATATTGTAGTATGATCTATTTCGATTTTTCTAAAATGAATTCCTACAAGAAATATTGATTAACTAGACCTTATAAGAGAATTTTCACATGGAACAAGGATATTTTATGTTTTATTCTACCTATAAATTAATAAAGTAGGAAAAACTTCATGGACTAGAGGATCCAATAGAAACGTAATGTACAATATTGTTTTGAAAGAATTCAAAGTTGTTGTACATTGTGCAAAACGTTTCCATAGAATGAAAGAACTATTTATGCTTTTAAAATCTATTTGCATGCATTCTTTCAATATGATTTTATTTATAATAATAAAGAGGTATAGGCTGACATTTAAGTATAGCGATGATAGGATACCTCTAATTGATGAAGATTGGAAACTAACTACGAGGTAAGAGGTTTTCATAGAGCTTGACCAAATAGCATTTAATTGTGCTATAAGACCATTAGCAACAATTGCGCTAAATGGTCTACTTAAGCGTACCTTCACGAGATTTTGTTTCTCCACCATGAAAATTTCATTTTCGGGCTTAAATATTGAAAGCTGATTACTGTTTGTGGAATCAATGATAAAATTGGCAAAAAATTTCCGCAACTTCGACTTTTTGGTTCATCATCTAGCGATTCTGTTACAGTTTCACTTATAATATTATGATGGGGTGTGGAATATGGATATGGTGTTGAAAGTGGATTACAAGTAATATGTACTTCTCCCATATTCCACTTATTTTTTGTATCAGTCGAATTATTTTCTTGAGTCAATTCCGAAATACAAGAAAAATGTACTTTTTTATCTGTGGAAGCTATAGAACAATTAGAAATATTAATTATACGATTTTCCGAACTCGTCAAAAAATTACTTTTACGATGATTAGATATATTATGATCTAACATAGAATTTGATAAATTCATTGATTTTAAAGATGTTTTCCTATAAACTTTAGATCGTGTAAGGGGTTTAATTGTTAACTGTGGTGATGATACTGATCGTATAGAATAAGAATTAGTACCTCTATTAATATCCATGTAATTCTGCAGAGAATGACAATCGTTACTTTTTCTATTTAAATATTTATCTTCTATAGACACATCAGGATTAATGGATTGTGGCGTGGATGTAATTAGTGGAATTGTGGGTGTTGTAACATTCTTTCCTCGGGTAATTATAGAATTTTGTGTAGCAGTGCATTCATTAAGATTTGTTTCATTATTATGTTTTATATATTGAGTAGATACAAGATTATGTTTTTTGTAAATATTTGTAGGTTTTAATATATGTTTTATAGATTGATTAAATTTGTTTTTTTCATTTATAGAATTAAAAAAAGAAAAAGAAGTTTGCGAAAAAGTAGAATTATTAATAAGCGCTTCATTTGTCCCTGATTCATTAGGTCCGAATGAAGCGTCCATGAACCCTCAGCTTGGGAATCTTGAATAAAATGCACAAGTCAAATCATAATTCTTGAAACGACAATATTGTACATCTGTACGTAACCAATCACCAGAACATTTTAGAAAATCAGTTTGTTCTAAATCACGCGGACAACTAGCAGCTATCGATTCTTTGTTAGCAAAGACAGTTACAACAAATTTTTTTGGTTTAAAAGTGTTCAATACACGTCGTATTATTTCCTCATATGATGCTTCTGGAATGTTACTCTCAAATGAGACATATGAAAACTCTGGTTCTGGTGTGATGTGAATAGTCATATAATTTCCCTGTAAAAATAATATTTATTTACTAAATATTTATTTCTATATTTATTTTATATATAAGATTATTTTCTATGAAAAATACTTACCTTTTTAGATACTCCATTCATTGAATATCCACAAGGTTCGAATAAAAAATCATCAATAATCATATTTGGAATAAGTTTGTCAATTCCTGATTTTTGAGTTGCTTCATCTGCAGATGAACATACATCTCTAGTGAAAAGAGCCATTATTTCTGGATCTAAATGAGTCATTAAGATTTCTAGGGTTTGATCTGGTTCTGAAGGTTCATCAACAGATTTCTCTTTATTCAAAGTATATAAATACCAACAATCTGAATCTACAGAACCTAAACAATAGGCTTCCCCACCTAAAAAAAAACATAGCAAATTAAATTTTTTTTTAAGTTTTTCTTTCCTAAAATATTCATTATATAATATTATTATAATATTTATTTCAAATATTATTTAGAAATTTAAATATATAAATATATAAAAATTATTACCTGGAAAAAATGTATCGAGTAAGCCAACTTCTTCTTCAAATGCTTGATGCGGAGATATTTGCAATTCTGGTTTCTTGTAATTTTTTCGCGAATAAAATACATTCTGAAACAATTATAATTTTTTGTATTTTAATTTTTTCTTAAATTTAATTGAGAAAGCAATTAATAATTTAATTATTACATAATAATGAAATAAAATATATTAATTAAAATAATAAAATAAAATATTAAAATATATATTCAGAAATATTACAAGACAAGAAATATTAAATTAAAGATAATTTGAATAAATATATTTTCATATACTATATCATGAGTAGGAAAGATCAATAAACCAAGAGGTAGAGATGTATCCTGTATATTAGAGGTTTCCTATATATAGATACTTATCCATGTAGTAGGTCAAGTTATATAGCTAAGTATTTTTAAGTTTAATTTATTTGCAATAAATAATAATTATTATAAAGAATATTATATTATCAAAAGATTCATATTTTAATATATAATAGATGTTTATTATTAATATTATAATTGATAAATATAATAATTTTTAATATATGATTTCTAAAAAAAAGATTTTCATAATTGTCTTTTAGATATTTCATTTACATTTTAAATTTTATATAATTAATTATTTACATTAAATATATTTATTCAATATTAAAATATTAAATAAATAATAATAATAAATCATAAATAATTATTCCTTAACAAACATTTTAAATATTTTGATATATTAATAATAAAAAATATAGAAAAAGTTTTATACCTCTACTTCTTCAAAGCCAGTATATTCTTTTATGAGTTCCAAAAGAGGCTCCAAACATTGAAGAGGAGTAGTTGTGCCACATGTTTTCAAAATAAGTCTACGTTTTGATAGGAACATGCTGCTTTCACTGTAAAGTAATTTATATTTCAATAATTTTGTATTAATATTGAATATACAAAATATACATATTTAAAAAATTGATAATACATTCATTATATATGTAATAAATATATAAACAAAATAAATATCACAGATAAATATCATAAGATATCAAAAAGAAAAGATCATGTTGATATTTAACTATTTTAGCAAAAGATCATCATAAAATCAAATAAATATATCAACATTTCTTAATATCTCATAATTATTATTTAGTATATGTTTATTTATATATATTATATATTATTATATTATTTATTATATATCAATATTTTATATCAATATTTATACAAAAAAATGAAATAATGTGACATTTTTGTTTATATATTTCGATAGAAATAAACAATTTTCAGTCAGAT